>NC_133008.1:12405603-12708633 GCF_048564905.1 Vicugna pacos
ATACTACTTCAAATTAGCAGCCACCAAGAAACTACAGCCTTGTGGTTAAGCATGTGAACTCTGGAGTTGAACACATCTAGGTTAAAAGTTTAGTTCCTCCATGTATTGACTACATGACCTTATTGACTACAAGTAACTTGGGAAAGTTACTTAATCTTTTTATGTTTCAGTTTCTATATCTGTAAAATGGTGCTCGTAACACTACAGTTTCACAGAGATACCGTGATGATTAAATCAGATTAAACGCATATGTAAAAAGATTAAGCTAGTGTCTGCAATATTTTGTCAATATTATCTTTTTCCTAGAAATAAAAAGTACACGCATATATTGCTGTGAAGAAGACCAAGATCACAGCAGCATGCGCAAAAAAACCCAATTCTATCATCCCTAGTTTTTACTTGCCTTGTCTAATGACATATCCCTGGCTTCCCTTTAAATCCATGCTATCATCTGATCCAGCTGTGAATGTTCTTTCAGCCTGTGTTTCTGACATCAATCTACTGCCATACTTCTGGTAATAAAGTTGCAGATCAACCACCCTGAGCTCGTGGGTCAGGAGCATACTTTCTTCTTTTAGGGTTCACTAGAAATGCTTATAATATCATTAGAAAATCTGGCTGATTTTTTAAGAGGATAAGAGACATGAATATATTTCATCTGCTTAAGTGTTTCCCACTGTGAGTCTTGCTGAGGTTCTAGAGGCCAAAATCTCAATGTCAGTTAAATATGCAATTGCACTTTCTCTACTTAGTATTATGGAATGGAATCTTAAGTATGAAAGATGTCTTGTATAGTATGTCAAAATGTTGAGCAATATTGTTTCAATCTAAACACAGAAATGAAAAAAGAGCAGATGATTTCCCTTTTGCTGTAATTCACTTTGGGATGCATGTCACGAAGAGCACTATACAAAAGCAATTTTCATTGATTGACTGGACTGATTGAGGAAAAGGGTGAATGTTCTTTCCAGTTTACATCCCTACTGAAGTATCTGAAGTATGATTCTTATAACTCCTGACAGCTCTTCACAATTTGTAGTTAAATGTTAAGTTAGCACAAGGGGGAAGGAGGGAATGAGGGAGGGAGGGGAGGGGAGAGAGAAAGAATTAGAACTTTCTTTGGTTTTGAGTATAGCTGACTTGAGTCGCATACTTAAATAGAAGAGGCTAAGATAAATTTAAACCTAAATGTTCTAATTCCTCCATTCAATGTATTTAGATTTTAGAGAACATAATTGCTAATTATAAGTTAATTTCTATAAATAAGTTAATTGAATAATCTAATCAATAATATTGGCCATCACATAATTATTGTTCTACTTCTGTGTAAGTTGCTACACAGTTTTAATAGAAATTCTGATTCTGAGAAGCATCAGCATCAGTGTCCTACTCTTAAAATCTGAAAAAGAATGAGTCACATCTTTGACATGCCCCTCTAAGTCTGTAAAACACGCTCTTTCATTTACCTGTTTGGGCAGATCTTTCTCTCACTCTGTGACACAATGAAATGAACACTGACCTGTGAGTTATAGATGCGAACACTTAATGTGACCAAGATTAAACTGAAAAAACTTCACACAGAAATGTTATCTTCCAAATTACTGTAGCAGATCCATGCCTAATCATTGTTACTACTGTCCTGTTCTTAAAATTTTAGTTTATCTTTCTAATGACATAAAAACATGGGAACTTTTTTTTTCCCCTTAACATATGTCAACTGGGTTTTTCTCAGTTGTTAACTTAAAGCAATGCTCATTAGGCAATAATTCTTATTTGAAATAGATTCACTTAATTAAAATAGACCTTCAAATGGACTAAATTTAATGCCTGCAAAGTTAGATTTGTTTGCAAAATATGGTAGACGGCTTATTTGGAGAGTGTTTTTAAAAACACTGAAGATCTAAAGCCACATAGCAGGACAGAATCAACACATTTTCAGGTGAAAGGCACTTAAAATGTCTTTCCCAGACAGCTGCAAACAAATGGAAAACCTTCATGTGGGTTCAGACTTCTGCTGTGGAAGCTCGAGGACATCACTTTCGCAGTTTAGAAATGATGCTCTTCACGCAGTTACGCGTCCAGCTATTGGTCCAGGTTGTGGGGGAAAAACAGTTCAAACTAGTAAATAACTGCAGTATCATTGCATCAGTTTAGTTTAAAGAGCTGACAGACCCTCTCTAAACTCCAAGCACAATTAGTCATCAGGGTCTAGTTTTTCAGCACTGTTAAGCAATTTGTAACCCATTCCTTTTAATAGGGTTAGGCATTACTTAACCGACACAGATGCCTTGAAAACTGAAACCTCGAGGTATGAAGCAGCAACCTTGTTCATTACCTTCTGTGATAGGCAAATCATCTATAAAAACAGCATTTAATGGGCAATCAATGGATAATCAATGGCTCACTTCTCATAGGAGTGTGAAAATGAGAACAATCTAATACAAATTCCCTCCGGTAAGAGGCCGAATCTTGGATTCTGCTGCTCTTCAGGGCTGATTTATAAGGTCTTGGAAAGCTGATGTAAACAGATGATCAATGGGACCCATCCTTGCTCATAATAACCCCCAACTGGCCCACTCCCTCTTTTCCAAGTCTATCCCTTCAGGCTATTAGCTCTGTCCAGCTAATTCTTCCCACCACTCCTGCCTGCTGCTTTTACTCTGGCCATCCGTTCAGTCCAGCCGACTCAGAAGTAATTTTATACACAGCAGAGAGCGGGTGGAATTGATTTTTCACTCAGTGCTCAGTTCCCATCTGAATAATTATCAATTTTACTGCCTCATAAAGGGAAGAGTCAAAATTTCAAATCAATTCAAAAGAGCTTTTGAGACGACAGAAACTGTGCATAAGAATAGAGGTCAAAGTTGTCAGTGACCTAAGGAGATGATGTCAGATACTACTACACCCAATGGCTGACATCAGAGGCACTCAAGATGATACAACTGATACAACCTAGTGCTAATGCAAATCGTATTTATGCTGACTACCAGAGACCAGTCATTAATATTTAAAAGGCTATCTGAAAGCCTACATTCCAAATAAATAGAATGTATTCCACTGTTAATAAAGATATATCACTACTTAGTCATATGCAATAAAGTAAAGGATTACCCAGTATTATTAACACACAGAAATTACTTAAACCAGCAAACGCATGGTAATTCGGAATAAAGACAAACTTGTCTTCAGCACAACCACGTTACTTATTCTGCACAGTCTGATTGTACATAAGTCTAGGGTCACGGCTATTGATTTTTGCTAAAATTTTCTGCCCACTTAGAAGTTTCTGCCAAAGTTAATGGGAGAATATTGTGATCATGGCTGAGTGCTGGCAGGTGGCAGACTTGTCACTTGCCATGGTGGGGTGGGGGCTGGGTCTGATTCCTGGCCAATCCACGGGTATTTATTTTCTTCCCTGGCTGTATGCTCTAAGAAAAGGCTAGTTCTGTCTTTTCTTTATAAAACACCTGTGGGCTGTGACACACTTCCAACAGTACCAGTGGCTACTGCAGTTGGGTAGGTGAGGAGAGATGCATCCAAATCTCAAAAGAATGTGTATTTTGAAAAGGCATTTCAGGTGAATCTGAGGTCTTTTCCCCACCAACCAGTTCCCTGAGAATCAATGGTCTAAGTGGTAAGGACTTGGGCTTCTGAGCCAAACAGACCTTGGTTCACATTGCACTCCAGACAGTTGATCTCTCTGTGCTTCAGTTTATTCATCTGTAAAATTGGGATGATGATGTCCACATTTCAGGGTTGTTGTGGGAATTGAAACGAGAGACTTCTCTGAAAGTTCTCTCCTCTCAGGACACTCTCTGTCATCACTCTATTAATCCAATTATCATATAATTGTTAGTTATCTGTCTCTCTTTCCTACCCGGCAGGAAACATTTTAAGGAGAGAATTTATGTCCTGTGGGTCTGAGTGGTTCTTGCACCTTGCACACAGAAAGTCTTCAGTAAATGTCAGTTACCTTTCTCCTCTTTATCACCAACATGTTGTAACAATTCCAGGGTCATACCAAATAGTTAGAGGCCTAAAGCCCTTTCCTTATTTATACAAAATCTTAATCACAACCTTCCCTGCCAGGAAAACAACTGGTTAACTGAAACATCATCACAAATAAAGTTTACCTAATTTCATTTAAATATTAGCAAAAAATGGCAGCTAGGAAGAAAACCTCTTCCATGGCTGTCTTACTCATTTTCCTCATTTACTTACTCAGACTGACATTTTCTGCTGATTGCAGGCGACTTATTTGCTGACTAATGACATGCTAACGTGTTTACATTTGCAAACCACAGATTATTGTGGAGATAATTTGGCAAAATAAAACAACTGGAAGCAGTACAAAGAGATCATTTTCCAAATTTAGTAGAATTGGAAAATATCATAGTGATGGTATCTCCACAGCAAAATGGTATTATTCTCTTTGAAATGTTTCTGGCATATATATTTGTTTTTATGCATGCTGTTACTGTGGTTTGCAGAAGTGAGTATTTAAAAAACAATATTAAACTTGGATCTAATTCATATTAGCTAGTCAGAAAACACATTTAAAAATAAACAAACTGTGCCTTTACTCTTCAGAGTATGACCTATCTGAACCTTGATTTCTCATCTGAAAATGGGGAAAATGATATGATAAATCAAAGTCCCCAGCAAGTTGCCTGGCACAGACCAGAAGCCCAGCAAATGGCAGTTTCCCAACATACCAGCGTATTCACAAGGCTAACCTGAGATGATATCATTAGAGGCTCTAGGAAGGAAATCCGAGGTTGACTGTTTTGACTGTTTCTAGTCCCAGCTTCGCCTTTTATTTCTTTTGTCTCTTGAGGAGCTATCCTCTTTTTGAATTCTAGCTTCACTGAAGTGAGATGAATGACTCAGAGATTTCTTGAGGGCGGGTAATTGTGAGGCCAGTGTACTACCCTACCTTCTGGGAAAATACTCCTAGAGATTAACGGGTATAGAGTCTTGGCAAGACCAGTTGCTCTAGGAGATATTCAGAGACCAGGTTGGCTTTTGGGAAACTCTCATCTGTTAAACCAGATCACCAACCACCAGTTACCTGCTGCAGGACATCTGGATTTTGCTGCATAAAATGTAACAGTCTCTGACCGGCCTGCGTAGCCTCTCTGCATCGAAGTGGCTTCTTGCCCTCTTTTGCTATGTGCTTGAAGAGGTAAGTCACGATGTAGTCTAAACTGGTACAGCAGCTGGAGGAGACAACTGTATCTGTATGAACAACAAATGAAGATTTACTTGCATTAGTAAAGTGTTTCATCTGATGACAATGCCTCAATTAAAAAAAACCAAACACTTTCTGGTTTCAAAGCATGTTGATTAAACTATAAATTCCTTGACGGCAGGGATTTTTGCCTTGTTTATCTCTTAAAACCTTACGTCCACAACAGGATCTGGCATAGAGACATGTCAGGAATTAAATGATTCCTGGATTGGATTGGACAGAATTTTTCTTATGTGACCTTAATGACCCTCTGTTCAATTCAAGTGACTTTATTAAATACCGACTTGGTGCAAAATGCTCTGCTTCAGGGGACACAGGGTGTAAACTTGGTGCAAAGTATTTTGCTTCAGTGGAAACCCCCACCCTGGTGTCAACAAGCTCATGTACGGAAGTCACTGTAGCCCAATGCTGTGTAAAAATGAGTGACACGCTGCTGTGAGAATTTTGAGGGAGACACTGCATTTGGATGAGGTTCAAGGTGAGTTTGGTAAAGGAGGCAGCATATGAGATGGGCTTGGAAAAGTTATTCCGTTTAAACATAAGGAAGGACATTTTTTCACATGGAGAGATTAGCACAACGCACATAATATGGTGAAAAGGTATGGATTTTGAAGCCAGACAAAAATCTGGTTTCAAATTCCATCTTTTCCAATTACTTGCTGTGTTGTTACTATGATAGAGCCAATTAACCTTTCTGATCATTTATAAAATACCTTGCAGAGGGGAATAAGAAAGTAACTAGAAATTCTCACGGTAAAAAAAGTGATAGTTATTGCGAGCTTATGTTTGGTTAGAAGACAAATGACCTAGAGGGTAATATGTGAAATAAGTCAGACAGAGAAAGATAAATACCATATGATTTCCCTTGTACGTGAAATCTAAAGAATAAAACAAAGGAACAAACACAACAAAAGAGAAACAGAGTCACAGATACAAAGAACAAACAGGTGGTTGCCAGAGGACAGAGGAGCAGGGGGGGATGAGAGCAATAGGTGAGGAAGATTAAGAGGTACAAACTTCCAGTTGCAAAGTATATGAGTCATGGGTATGAAGTGCAGTGTGGGGAACACAACCAATAATAGAATCTTAGTACTGTGACAGACGGTAACTAGACTTACCATAGTGATTATTTTGTAATGTATAGAAATATCAAATGACTATGTTGGGCACCAGGAATCAACATAGTGTTGCAGGTCAATTATACTTCAAAAACAAAGAAACTCATAAAAAAAGAGATTAGACTTGTGGATACCAGAGGCAGGGGTTAGTGGGAAGGGGAACTGGATGAAGGCAGTCAAAAGGTTATAGTTCCAGCTGTAAGATAAGTAAGTATTAGGAACGTAATGTACAACATGATAAATACAACTAATACTGCAGTATGTTATATATGAAAGTTGTTCAGAGTAAATCCTAAGAATACTCATCAAAAGGAAAAAAAAACTTTTAAAAAAATTTTGTATCTATATGAGATGACGTGTGTTCACTAAACTTACCGTGGCAATCACTTCATGAGTCAAATCATATTGCACACCTTAAATTTGTAAAGTGCTATATGTCAATTATAGCTCAATAAAACTGGAAAGGAAGAAAAAAACGGGGGTAGTTATTACCAATTTGCCCTCAAGGTGAAAAGAGGGGGCATATTCACATTTGAGTGAAAGAATGTGTAGAAGAATCGTAAGAGAGAAGGCTGACAAAAAAGCCTGGGCATCCAGTGGTGGGCTGAGACGTACACATTTAATTTGAAAGGCAACAGAGGTGTTATTGAATGTCTTTTTACAGCAAGTAAGTGACATGATTTCTTTGTATACTAAAAATCATTTCATCTACTTCTACTAATCACTTCTGTATAGGTGACTGGATAAAGAAGATGTGGTATATTTATACAATGGAATACTACTCAGCCATAAAAACCGACAACATAATGCCATTTGCAGCAACATGGATGCTCCTAGAGAATGTCATTCTAAGTGAAGTAAGCCAGAAAGAGACAGAAAAATACCATATGAGATCGCTCATATGTGGAATCTAAAAAACAAAAACAAAAACAAAAACAAACAAACAAACAAAAACAAAGCATAAATACAGGACAGAAATAGACTCATGGACAGAGAATACAGACATGTGGTTACCAGGGGGGTAGAGGGTGGGAAGGGATAGACTGGGATTTCAAAATTGTAGAATAGATAAACAAGATTACACTGTATAGCACAGGGAAATATACACAAAATGTTATGATAAATCACAGAGAAAAAAATGTGACGATGAGTGTGTATATGTCCATGAATGACTGAAAAATTGTGCTGAACACTGGAATTTGACACAACACTGTAAAATGATTATAAATCAATAAAAAATGTTAAAAAATCACTTCTGTATATAGTGGGTGCTCTTATTTGCATTTTTCAGGTGAGAAAAATGAAGCTCAGAGATAATTAGCTTATCTAAAGTTCATGGTTTTGATTCAGAGCATGACAATGGCCAGATTTTTTGGCTAATGGCAACATATGGACACGATTCTGGGGAGTTTATGATTAATAACAGAAACAGACAAACCACTGAAAACATGATGGGCACTTTAGAAATGGCAAATACAGTAGACTCGGAAGAGACGGAGAGAGTAGGGCTGGGGAAAAGACTATATACACTGTAAAGGCAACAGTTACTTTCTTACTCATCTTATCTCAGAGGTTCTGAGATGGGTGTGCCTGTGATGGAGGTGAAATATTAGTTGAGTTAATTAAAGAATGGGTAGGCAAAGCTAATCTGAGAAAAAAATTTTTTTAAGCCTTGAGTTTTGTTTAGTAGAAACACTAGAATCAATATAAGACAATAGTTTAAAAACTTTTGCATACATTGTTTTAAAGAGAAATGACATAGTAAATGGAAGGTTTGGGGGCAAGTTTTTAAACACAGACAGACGAATGCATTTAAAATAGAGGATAATTGTAGCTGATGCAGGATCATGAGGGTTTGGATGAAGTCTAAAAGATGAGAGTGGACGATAGTTTTGGGAAATTGTGGAGCTACAGGCTTCTAAGAAAGGAGCTTTTATTTCCTCCTAAAGCATTTGCTTGATTGACTGATTATCTCTCCCCACTAACTGGGTTACTGTGCAGAAAAGGAAGGTTTGGTTTTATAATCCTGGAAGGTAATATATAATGTAGTGGAAAATCTTTAGGCTTAAGAGTCAGGCACAGACTTGTTGAGCCTGTTTGCTTCTCTCTTTTCCTTCACATTTCTATCTTTGAAGTCCCAAACATGAAAGTAAATGGATTAAGTAACTTAACATGCACAAAAAGGAAGCAAGTAGGAAACAGATATGATTCCCCACACCAGTGGAGAGCAATATGCTATCAATCATACAAAAATTATAAAGACGTCACGTAGATTTGGTGACCACGTGCCACGCAGGTTGCATGAAAAGGTTCCAATCTACTGAGTCAGCTATGAAAAAGCCAGGTAAACACTTTAGACATGAAGGTTGGAGCATACATCCTTGCAATAAAAGCACGAAGAAGAGCTTCCATTATGGCTGATCTACGGTTGGGGGCTTTGAAAAGGATGAATGTTATTTCAGGGTAGACTGAAAAGTGTGGAATCATAAGGATCATGGGCCGTTTTATCGAAAACAGAATGAATAGCGCTGAGGATTATGTATTATTATTGGTTTTCTGTATTTGCAGCTCAAGCAATTGTGTGAGATTCAAACAGTGACACTCTCCTGAAAGAGAAGGATGGGCAGAAGTTATGAATTCTCATATTTCGCTCTAGTTCTTGGTGTTTAGAATTTTTTCACTCATGATAGACAATTTTAGATAGAATTTTTAAGCCTAATAGGCACTTTGCAACTTTTTAGCAACTTGTTTGGCACTGAAAACAACCAAATACTCCTTTTCTCCTACAACTGGTCTCCATAGGAAGCATTCACAGCCTTCTTGCTCACTAAGACCCAACACAGAGAGCTGTTCTGAAATGGGGCTGAGAAGAAATTTGGCTTTGACTCACAATTTCTTACCAGAGCAGAGGGGAGGAGGAAGGTCTTGGAAAAACAGCGTGAAAGGCAATTTCAGAAACAAAAGGCATATTCGGCTGGTATGGTCATTTAGGTTTGAATTTGTATTTTCTAGATGTTTGACTATATGAAGATTCAATTTGCACCTCTGTAAAGTGCGCTTAATACTACCTACTTTGCAAGGTGTTTTGAGACATTAATGAGAGGAAGCGGGTCAAGACTGTAACACAGCGCCCAACATTAGGTTTCCCTCTTTTCACTTCCTGTTTGTTTTCCTGGCTACTTCAATCCCTAAACACCAACTCTGGCCTCCCATTTAGCTAACTCACAGCTCTCTTCTCTCTTTAGCATGTTTTTGGTGGGAGAAACTAATGTACAAGGTCTCTAAGTTTCTAAGTATTTCCTGATTGTTTTACTCCTATATTATATTTATAAATTTATTCTATCCAATTCAAGTATGTCTTCAAAATAACATACTCTCTTTATTAATAATGAATATTTTATTAATAATCAACTTAAGGGGGAAATTTCTGGTGGTTTCCAGTTGGTTCAGTTTTTCACTTGCCTCTGCATTTCCTTGTTTTGCCTTTTGTGCCATCCTTTGCTTTCTTGGAACGCACCCCCATCCCTGCTACATCAATCTTCAGAGCCTCCCCTGATCACTTCTTCTACAAAAGCCAGACAAACATTCCCTATTTACTATCTTATTCTACGTTTCTGTTTAGCACTTACCATGACTGGACAATTTCCTGTGTGTGTGTATGTTTGCTGTTTATCTCTCCTTATTAGAATGAAACCTTCACATGAGTAGAGAACTCATCTGTCTTGTTCTCTTCAGTACTGCCAAGGTCTAGAATGGTACCTGGTATCTAGCATGTGCATAACCGATATTTATTAAATGAATGAGTTGAGAGTCATTCTTAAGAGCAGCTTTTTTGTAAGCTCTGCGTTTGGTCTCTGTAAGACTACGGGGGTAGGTGGTGGTGGTGGTGGACGGGTGATTAAAATGATGGAGAATACAATCACTTTTCTCACTTGCCTGTCTGTTTTCCCAAATTACAGAGGGCCTGAAACTAAAAATGGTAGTGAATGATTAATGAAAAAAATTTAATATCACGTTAAGCCTATTAGGCAAGTCACTGCTCTATCACTGATTCAACTTTTTTGTACCTCCCTCTCATTTTTCCCGCTGAGGCTACAGTGGAACTGAAACCTGCTTGTAACCCAAATACTACCTATAAATGTATCTTTGCAAATGTATCATTGTTGGAAAAGGAGAAACCCAAGTGGTTACTTTCAATAATCTAAATAATCCTCTCTCCTGAAGACACAGGGCACAATTCACCTGTGACCTTTATGATGTGGGTCTGGCAGGGTGGCGAGGTGAAAAGGAATGGGCTTTAGAGTTGGAAAGACTCCTAGATCAGGCACTTATCAGTTGTATGACCTTAGACAAGCAGTTTCACCTCTCTGGGCAACAGCTTACTCATCTGTATAATGAAAATAGTATTACTAATTAATTCATTCAATAAATATTTATTAAGTACTTACTACATGTTAAGCACTAGGAAAAAAGTGGTCATTAAGACACTGTTCCTGTCAAGTAGGAAGCGTACAGTCAAGCAGGAAATAAGGCCAAGCAGTGCTATTTGCGTATTTAACCTGGTTTTGGTCTGCAGAGTGGTTCTGAGAACGAGATGAGTGAAGGACACATGTGAAAACACCTATGGCAGCATCAGGCAGAGTCTGTGTAAATGGTCATACCCTTAATAAGTGGCAGCCCTGGACTAAGCCCAAGTTCAGTGTTCCCTCTGTAAGGCCACTTGTCAAGATTCCTTTGAGAGCCTTGTTAAAATGCAGATTCCAGGCCTAAGATCACACTTCGAGAACAACATAGCCATCTGCAACTAATTCAAATTCTTCAGGTATTACTATGATATGAGATGGAAGAATGTCAAGACAAACTAATAATCAAAGACAAGACTTCAGGTTTTGTCCATGAAGGATTAACTGCCATGAGAATTTTTCCTTCTGCCATGAACAACCAGAAAACAGGACAAAATATATGAAACAACGTTTCTCAATTACTGCACAAGAAGCCGTACAGGACTATTAAACCAGAGAGGAGGGAAACAAATGAGGTAATGCCTGCACAACTGCTCATGCTCACTGCTCAATGCAGCTTCTAGGCTACAGTCCAGGAAGGGAGAACACAAGGAAAGCCACGTGGTCTCACTGAGTTGAAGAGAAACAGCTGGGATCTGGGGAGACCGAGGCAGCAGCCAGAACTTGTGGGACAGAGTACCAGTGAGTGGAACTATACGAGGAGAGAGTTCTGGAGATCTGCACCTCCAGTCTTTGAACAATGTAACAGAGATAAATAACCTGTAGCTGGATTTCCAGAAGGAAGGGAGACAGAGGGAGAGAGGTAGACTGCAATTATTTGAATGCAATATGTGATTATACTATTTGAAGGTGTAGATTGTAAGCCCTAGAAAAACCACTAAAAATAAAGAAGTATGGCAAATAAACTCATAGGGGATATAAAAAACATAAAAGACATTAAATTAATCCAAACCAAAAGAAGGCAGAAAAAAAGGACCAAAGCCCAGATAGGATAAAGAAAAAACAAATAGCAATATTGTAGATTTAAACTCAAATATACAGATAGTTACATTAAATGTAAATGGCTGAAACACTGTTTAGAAGGCAGAGATAATCGGATTTGACATAAAAATATGACCCAATTATATGCTGTATGTTAGGCAAATATATCCACATCCTAATACCCTGAATCCATAAAGGAGTTAGGTTACACAGCAAAGAATAATTAAGTCTGCATATGAATTAAGGTTGCTAATCAGTTGAACTAAAAATAGGGACATTAACCTGGATTATCTGGGGGGCCCAAGGTGAGTGTAAGAGAGAGGCAGGAGACGTCAGAATCAATGGGATATGTTTCTAAGAATGGTCAGAGATATTCGGCGTTGCTATGATTTGAAGATAGAGGACAGGAGCCATGAGCCAAGGGATGAAGGTTGGAGGCTGGAGGAGGCAAGGAAACAGACTTGCTCTTAGAAAGGAACACAGCTCTGCTGACACCTTGATTTCGGCCTGATGAGACCCATGGCAGATCTATGATCTAAAGAACTACAGGACAGTACCTTTACATTGTTTTAAGCCACCAAGCTCATAAACATTTGTTACAACAGCAACAGAAAATATCTGCTGTCTACCCAAAATGAACTTTAAATACAGAGACACAGAAAGACTAAAAGTGAAATGGTGGGAAAGAGGCTAACTCTAATCAAAAGAAAGCTGGAGAGGCTAGTAATATCAGACAAAGTAGATTTCAGAGGAAGGAATAGTACCAGAGATAAACAAGGTCATTTCATAATGATAAAGGGGTAAGTTAATCAAGGGAACATAACATTCCTAAATATTTATATACTTAATCACAGAGCTTCAAAATACTTTATACAAAAACTGACAGAGCTGAAAGGAGGAATGGGCCAATCTATAATTAAAGTCAGAGGCTTCAGCACTTCTCCCTTGGTAATTCATAGGACAAGTAGAAAACAAACAGACAAAATCCAATAAAAATATAGAAAATCTGAACATTATCAATTAATTTAGACCTGACATTTAGAGAATGCTCTTTCCAACAACAGTAGAATACACATTCATTTCAAATTCCCCATGGAACATTCACCAAATATAATGAACCAAAAAAAGATTCAATAAATACAAAAGTTCTAATAGTCACTGAGTATATTCTGTGACTACAATGGAATTAAACTAGAATTAATAAAAAAAGATTAAAAGTTAAACCTTGTGCTTCTAAGTAAGAACTCACTGGTAACAGAAGAAATCATCTCAGCAATTAGAAAATATTTTTAAACTGAATGGAAAAGAATCCCCAAATACACAAAAATTTGGTGAGTTGTAGCCACAGTAGTGCTTGAAGCATTAAATGTGTATATTAGAAAAGCAAAAAAAAGTCCAAGATCAGCAATCTAAGCTGTAGTCTCCCTGAAAAAGCTACAGAAGGAAAAGCAAATAAACTGAAGGAAGGAAATTATAATGATCATACCTGAAATCAATGAAACAAGAAACGGAAAAATAATAGAGAAATCACTGAAAACTGAAAGCTGGTTCTTTGCATAAAACTGATAAACCTAGAGCCAGAATGATCAAAAAAAAAAAAAAAAAGAAAAGAAAAAGAAGACGTTGCCAACATCAGGGATGAAAGAGGGAACATCACTAGAGATTCTACAGAACTCACATTGTATAGCAAGAGGATATTATGGATGATTTTATGTCAATAATGTCAGATGAACTTTAGATGAAATGGACAAGTTCCTTTAAAGACACAAAAACTACTCAAGATGTAATAGGTAACTGGAATAGTCCTATGTCCACTATGGAAATTTAATTTGTAGCTAATAACCTTCTAATAAAGCAAAATCTAGGCCTAATGGCTTCACTAGGGAATTCTATCAAACATTTAAGGAAGAAATGGTAACAACTCTACACAAACTTCTTAAGAAAATAGGAGAGGAGGGAACATTTTCAAACTCATTTTATAAAGGCCCCAGTCCAACACTAAGAAAAGGCAGAGATAAGAAGAACAGAAAACTATAAAGGAAGGACTACAGAAGAACACGTCAATAGCTGTCACGAACATAAATGTAAAAAATCTGTACTAAAGTTCTAGAAAGTTGAATCCAGTAATACATAAGAAGAATGATTCATTGTAAACAAGTGTGGAATGCAAGGTTGTTTTAACATTCAACTATCCATCAATGTGATGATTAACATTGTGTAATGCATTAATAGACCAAAAAAGGTAAACCACATGATCACCTCAGTATATGTAGAAAAAGAATTTGATAAAATTCAACACCCATTCATGATAACACTCTCAGAAAACTACAAGAGAAGTGAATTTCCTCAACAAGATAAAGAATATCTATGAAAAGCCTAGAGTTAACATTACGCTGAATGGTGAAAGAACGAATACTTCCTGCATAACTCAGGAGACAAGGAAAGAACGTTTGCTACCATCACTTCCAATTAACATTGCCCTATAGGTCCTAGCCAGCGTGATAAAGAAGGAAAAAAAAAAGAAGTCACAGATTGGAAAGGAAGAGGTAAAACTACATTTGCAGACACATCTATGTAGAAAATCTTCAGAAATTAACAAAAGGTTATCAGGAGTAATAAGCAAATTTAGCCAGGTTACAGGTTACACGGTCAACATACTGAAAAATCAACCACAACTCTACATGGCAGCAAAAACAATAGAAATTGAAATTCAATATAATTTACAATAGCATAAAAACAAAATATGTATAAATGTAACAACATATGGTTAAGGCTTATACATTTAAAACTATAGCTTGAGAAAAGTTAAAGAAGATCTAAATAAATGGACAGGTATGGCATTTTCAGGAACTGAACACTCAGTATTGCTAAGATGTCAAGTCTCCCCAAATTGGACTACAGATTCAATGCAACCTAATATATTTCCTTGCTCATTTTTTTTCCTAACAGGAGTAACTGACAAGGTGACTAATACTTGTAAAAAATGCAGAGGACCCAGAATAGCCAAGACAATTTTAAAAGAGGAAAACAAAACTAGAGGGCTACAGTACCGGACTTTAAGACTTACTATAAAGTTAGGACAGTATAGAAGCGGCACAAAGTAATCTACTAGATAAAGGATGTTCTTCAACAAAAGAAGCTAGAACAACTGAATACTCATGTTAAAAAAAAAAGAATCCTGGCTTTTATTTCATAATACAAAAAATATATTGAAATGAATCATAGACCTAAATGTGAGAACTGAAACTATAAAACTTTTAGAAGAAAATATAGAAAAAACCTTCACGGTCTTGGGTTAAAAAGCAAAGATTTCTTAGGATAGGACCCAAAAGACATGAACTGTAGGAAAAAATAATAATAAGTTGGGCTTCCTAAGAATTGAACCCTTTCGCTCTTCAGAAGATACTATTAAGAAAATAAAAAAGAAAAGCCAAGGCTGAAAAAATAGTTGTAAAACATATACCTGTTCAAAGAGCTGTATCTAGAATAAACAACAAACTCTTCTAAGATAAAGAACCCAGCTAAAAAAAAACCAAAAAAAAACCAGGTAGAATGTTTGAAAAAATACTTCATGAAGAAGATACTTGAATGGCAAATAAGCATGAAAAGATGCTCAAATCATCATTCATTAGTGAAATGCAAATTAAACCACAAGAAGATTCCACTTCCCCCTCATGAGGATGGCTAATATTTAAAAGACTGATAATAGCAAGTGTTAGAGAAGATAGGGGGCAACTGGGGCCCTCATACATTGCTGGGGGGAGCAAAATGGTACAATCACTTTGGGAACCAGTTTGGCAGTTTTTTATAATTTAAAATATACACTTAGCATACAACCCAGAAATTCCATGCTGGTATTTACCTAGGAGAAATAATATTTGTCCACAGAAAGACTTGTACATGAATGTTCATAGTAGCATTATTCAAAGTAACCAAATAATGGAAACCACCAAAATGTTATCTATCAGCTGGTGAATATATAAACAAATGTGGAAATCCATACAATGGAATAATACTCAGCAATAGAAAGAAAAAACTAACTGATTTGCAAAACAGCATGGATGAATCTCAAAGGTATTATGCTAAATGAAAAAGGCCAGACACAAACGGCTATATGTTATATGATTCCACTTATACGAAATTTTGGAAAAGGCAAAGTATAGTGAGAGAAAGTAGACAGTAGTTCCTTGGGGCTGAGACTGGGGGAAGGGATTGATTCGTAGGGGTCACAAGGGAGCTTTCTGTGGTGATGAAAATGTTCTGTATCTTGCTGTGGTGGTTCATGACTGTGTACATACATTTGTCAGGACTCATTGAGCTGTTCACTTAAAATCAATGATTTTTACAGTGTGTAAATCATACCTTAATAAAGCTGATTAAAAAATAAACTATCAAAATATGAAAAAAGAGCATTTCCTCTCTTGCAAGTAATAGTCAAAAAATAATCTTTCGGTTTTGGTACACAAATCTCTCCCCGCTTTGTAGGACAATCATCTCAACAAACACATACATTGAGAGACCACAATCAAGTTTTTCCTCTGAAAACAATGTTCTCCATGATACTGACCAAGAGTCGTGAGTCCCTCTGAGATGGATGTGAGAACATACAGGAGAACGGGAGGCTCTAAGTTGGTGATGAAGCTCATGTGGTCCTGGGTGAGACATTCCAGGAGTGGATAATAAGACTGGCTCAGTTTCCTATATTGCTGTAACAGAAATACTAAGTGTCAGGCCACAGGGAAGTAAAAGACAGTTAAAGTCCAGTGAAAATTGCTATTTATAATACTGTATATTATAGCCTTACTTAAACATACATGAAATAAACATAAATACATAATCACAGATACATAAAATAAATACATGGAACAAATGACATAATGATTCTCAATTCAGTATTTAAAAGGGTTTTAATAAGAATCTCTTGATCTCTAGAAATCCTAATTTGAAGCTACAGCACAGCATAGTATGTAATTTCAATTTTGCCTTATATGGTTAACACTCAAAATGCAAGTAAAATCTCTGTAGTGTGGAATTTAGAAGACTGAATTATTTTTCTGAACTGGAATATGGTAACACTGAACTGTATTTAATAGTGGTTAGGCAACCTTTTTTTTTTTTAACACAAAGAAATTTGCTGATTATTATAATAGGATTTGGCACTGCAGTCTGCCGTATTTATGCAATGTCAACCAATCTAACTAAATCATAACTTGGTAAATAGTTTAGTATTTACCGTACATTATAGGTAAAAGGTAAGTGCATGAGGAAGATACCTGGAAAACCTCAAATGAAACTCAAACCAATATCAAAGAAGTACAATAAAGCAGAGCAGTATTTATTAAAGTGAGATTAAGACTACCTCCGTAAGAATCACATGGGGTGCTTGTTAAAAATGTAGTTTTCTGATCTCCACTCCAGACTCAGAAAACAAAAGCCTCTGCAATGAGTTCTTGAAATGTGCATTTAAAAAATGTACACTAAGGGAGTCCTAAGCACTCTCTATTTTGAGATTACTGAGTTAGAGGTTTGCTTGTCTGTTAGAAGAAGAGAAATTCCTAGAACCCTATCAGGTTTGTTTTGGGTGGACCTCAACTGTAATGAAGAGCTCCCTCAATGAGGTGTCTAAAACACACGGCTGATCGACTCAAGTTTCTTCTTTGTAATTTCTGTCGTACAGGCAGCCTTCAATGCGCATTCCATTCTATTGCAAAGAGGATTGACAACTTTGGCTTGAGATGTGGTTCTATTAAGACCAGCTTAGAAAGTTGGAAGAGGGTGCCATTAGTCTGTTGGAATGTCAAGGAGCATTTCTCACGGGCTGACTAGTGAAGGCCCCCCAGATCTGACTTGTAACCTTGGGCTGGGAGCGGGTGAGAAAGCCTGAACCAAGCCTGAACATGAATTTGGCTGTGTTACTGAAGTAATTACTGTAACCACATTGGGCACATATTAGCTTTTGTGTAATCAGGCAGAGATGTTTTTAAAAAAGTCTGATAATGACACAGCTCACTGGAGGAGCCTGGAAATTTGAATATCCAACAAGCGGCCCAGGTGATTCTGATGGGCTTCAAAGTCTGAAACCATTGACATAAATCATAGAAACTAGATGGCAGAGTAGAAAAGGGACCTGGAGATCACTTTGTTTAATTTATTCATTTTAAAGGTGAGGAAATTGAAGCCTGGAGAAATAGAGAAGGTGATTTATTCAAGGTAAATGACTGGTGAGTGGCAGAGCAGAGACCGTACACCAGGCTGCTCAACCTTCAGGTTAGCACCCTGTCCACCACACCACAATTCTAATGGAAAGGAAGGCCAAACAGCTTGGGAAGTAGAGCCGAAACGAAGCCAGAAGGTCCCACAGCCCATTCTGCATGTTTTGCCTTAGGAAACACAGACTTTTTGAATTATGAGCACAGCTGTAAGCAATGTGTTGAAACGGCTAATTACATGTTCTCTAGATAGAGAGCCTGGAACACTCTAGATGACTGATTTGTCAGAGGTGGTAGCTGCAGTTTTAAAAACTGCACATTTAATACCACTACAGTTGTTCAAATTCTTAAAGTTAAATCAAGATGCTGTCCTAAACCATAAAATATTCTGGTGCTGCTCTAACTCCCCGGGCTTTGTCATAACAATTCCAAGCCTGTGGTGGTGTTACTTCACATTTCACGCAAAGACTCCCATGATGCATGATTGCTTACTAGCAGGTCACTGTGGGACACTGACAGCAGCATTTTGACAAAGGCCTGGAGTACATTGTCAAAATGGTTGTCCCCATACAACTTGAAGACGCCAAAGCTGACATAATTTCCACACAAGGCAGATTTGAGAGCTGAATAGCAGATGGAGATGCCCTTGAGTTTCATTGGATAAATCTGATCTTTTGAGAGGCTCCCAAGGGATAGGATCTGATTACCTGTTTTAGGGTAAAAGCAGAAAGACAAAGCGGTATAAGCAGATGTAATTCAAAGCAGTTACGAGGCACATTATTTAACATTTTCACTTCACTGCTAATGGTCATTTCCTCCTACCAGTGTTCCAAGAATTAGACTATCCATGTAATGAAAAATATAAACACATAAGCCAGTTTACCTGGGAGTACAAATGGCCCAAGGAAAACCAATCAAGGGTACTGGAAAACTTTTATATTTTTATCTGAATGGTAATTACATTAATATATATGTATATACACGGAAATTCAGTGAGTTGTACTCTTTAAGATTAGTTCACTTTATGCACTTTAATACATATATTATCTCCTTTTCAATAAGACGTTTAAAAAAAGTAGGAGTAAATAACTAAATCAAGAAAAAAGATAACTTAGGCAGAGATAAGTTAGCTCGAAGTTGTGGGGTGAATTTTCAGCCTTTTCACATTGATATTGAGTTACTTCACTCTTAGGAGTCTCACAGATTTCGTACATGAATTAAATGAAATAAGACACATAAGAAGTTCTTGGCACAGCGCACAGTAAATGTTACTTCTTCTCCTTAGATCCTTTTTCAGAAAATCTAAAGAGATGATTGTTTACAAACTGTATTTAAATTCTATGTTTGACCATCAAAAGACAAAGAAATGTTTATGTAATCACCTTACAATTTTTTTGTAGTTAGCATTTACAACCAACAATTTCTCTTCCTGAAATGTGTGCTAATAAGGCACGTTACCAGGCAATACCCAAGGATACTTTTTAAAAAATTATAACGTCATACATATTTCTTAGCTCTGCTTCTCCCTGTTCAAGCCTGAGTACTGCTTCTAAAACTGCATCTAAATTCAATTTACAAAATTCAGAAGTATATTGTGGTTTTGTACTGTGTCAATTGGGCTAAACAAAAATTACATTTCCCAGAACTCATTTTGCTGTGCGGTTGTGGGCTAGAATTGAACAAAAGAGAAATCTGTATGAGATTTGGAAGGTGGAAGTGAAGTAGCAGCCATGACTTTCTGAAGGTAGTTGTGATTAGAGGTGTGAGAAAAAGATGTAGAAATACTTCTGGGTTTCTGTTTGTCCTTGTTCTTTCCTGCTCTGTGCCTAGAACTACAAGCCCTGTTGACCAATAACCCCAAGTCTATCACCAAGTGCTTGGCAGCAAAAAGAGAGCAGCAGCTGTGCAGAGGCAACAGTCTTCTGCTGACCTCTATGCTTCCACACCACTCCCTCCTCTCACCCTGCATCCTTTCATGGTCCCACTCCAGCAGGTGGATGTCTCTAGCTTTCAGGTTTCCCTGCAAGCTCCAACTTGTCCATCCATGCCATTGTTTCAGGAGGGCTGACTGGGGATTTTTTTTTTTTCCTGAACTTCTAACTCTATTTCCCCATCTTTGCCCAAGGTTATATAAGGTTTAATACCTAAAATAGATCCCCTATTCCATAAGTGACAGTGTTTTTCCCTGTTTGAATCCCGACTGATATTATGGTAACCACATGTTTACTAAGAGGTTAAGGACCAATAATTCTAGCAGAGCATGAAACACAGGTTCAGCCCAGGGTGAAGGTTTTCTCCTCTTTATCTGCCTTAATAAAACATTTCTGTATACAGGTTTTCTTCTGTGGCTTTGCTTATAATTTATACATTTGAATGATAACACCATTGTCTAGAAGGCTGAGGCATATCCTGGAATTATACCACATTCTATATCCTTTCTCATGACCTCATCCTAACTTACCTTAGAAAGATATTGCAAGTTTCATAAACTTTCAACTCAATATGATAGCATTTAATAGCTACTATGTGTGAGGCTGGGACAAACAAATGAATGAAATAAAATCTCTGTTCTGAAGGACTGCAGTCTGGTGGGAGAAATAGATTTGTAAATAAATAATTCCATACAATGTGACAAACACTATCAGAAAGGTATGTCAAGATTTTATGGGAAAAAGGAATTGAGTTGATCAAAGTCTCTAAGAATCTTCACATTTGTGACTTTTATCTTAAAGTGTTTTCATGTCATATACAGGAATGCTGTAAATTACATGTCTTTGATTCATTTATAAGTTCTAATTTGTAAAAAAAAAAGATTTTATGGGAATAGAAAAAGAGACTGACTTAGCTTGTGCAGAAGAGCAGTGAGGGAAAGGCTTCACAGAACAGGCTATGTCTCAAGGATCAACCAGTTTCCCAGGTAGACTTGACGGGAGAGGGGAGCATTCCAAGTAGGTTACATGCACAGGCATGAAGGTCTGAAAAAGCAGAGTACTGTAGGAGAGGACAGTTCTGAACCACTGCCTCTCTGTCTTGGCTTCAACTTCAACATAAATCAGGGTAGATACTTCTGCTCCTTTCCTTTTCCAGGAAAGAAAAGCACTGCTTACATGTGATGGGAAAAACTATGGTCATTTGGTGATAGTGGTGGTGGTGGTGGCTGACACATTTTGGATTTCCTGCAGAGACCAGGGTCAGTGGAGAAAACTCGGTCATCTCTCCAGGCCTTTGTATGCTGATGTCCTTATGGAGGAAGTAAAGACCCTATATTCTCCAGCAAAAGATGGAATAGGCAGACCAAGAACTCTGATGTGGAAAATGTTTTGATTGTAAAGGACTGGATAACCTATCATCGAGAGGGATTAATCATTTAGAATCATAACTTTTGTCTCTGTGTTAAAGTTATAACCGGACATACATGTCTTGTCTTTTGGACTGTTTCAGGCACGTCTGGTTAATCAAAACAGTAACTGGTATACCATTATGACCTTGCAAAAGTAGAATGAGTAATAGTTTTGAAAAAGGAAACTACATTTCATTGTGCTCACATGGCCTGGCATTCTGCGGTGGCGATGGAAGACTATGGAAGAGAGAGCACGGCCACACTGTTCATGTAGTCGCTCCAAAAAGGCTTCATTCAAAAGCTTAAAACTGAGCAGTCAGACTCGTATTACTGTAAACCAGGCTGAGGTTCGGTTTTGGTGTTCGTAGGTGGGACAACCCTCCTTCCTTCCCTGCTCCCCCGTACACCTATAAAGGCCCATCTCCTTTTGTCCCAGAACTTCCTTCCTAGGAGAGAGATCTTCACTACACTGATGGACAGCTAGGAGACGAAGGCACTGCCAGGCAGGCAGCCACTGAAGCCACAAACAGTTGCCACTTTCATACTATTGCAGTAAGACAAAAATGATACTTTCTTTAATGAAATAAGAGACTTTCAAAGTTTAGAATCAAAAGAAAAATCTCTAATTACTTCCCACTGTCTATATCTGCCATAACTGGGGGCCGGGGAGTGAGGTGCTGTTACAGCCTTAACATTAGATCCAAGTGAGATAGATGCTGAGGCTATGCTGGGGCTTGGGAAAAGAATGCTGTGAATCGAATGGTTAACCTGGCCAAAGGCAGTGACTGGGGAAGGTAAGCACAGATGTTACGGAACTGCCGTTCTTACTGTTGTATCTGCTGTAACAGTAAAAGAAATTCCACTAAATAATAAGGGGAAAAACTGGGAAATAAGCACAGAAGACTCCTGATATAATTTTGCTTATTAGATATATTTCCCTCACTGCTTGGTTTCCTCTTCCGTAACATCTATCCTCTGTCTTTTTTGGAGAAGGGTGTGTGTGTGTGTGTGTGTGTGTGTTGGTTAGGACTCCATGATGTCCTCTTAGAAGAGTGTGTCCTCTTAGAAGGGTGTGTGTGTGTGTGTGTGTGTGTGTGTGTGTTGGTTAGGACTCCATGATGTCCTCTTTAGAAGAGGCTCCTTGCTCCCTACACCAAAGGGAAGTGGTCTTCCTTCACAGGCCTCAGCTAGAGAACTATATAACAAGGTAACATTCTAACAGAAAATAAACATACAGTAAGTATAAAAGGTAGTGATGAACTAGGTGGGCTTCTGAGTCATACTGACCTGGGGTTTGAGTCCTACATCTTTGCTTACTACCTGAGTGTCTGAGCAGATTATCAACCGCTGTAAGTCAGTTCCCTCATCTATAAAATGAGGATAATGAGGACACATAACTCACAAGGCTCTTAACGTGAAGTAAAGGAGGCAGCGTATGTAAAGTGCTTACCACAGTACTGGCATAGTGCTCTACAAACTATAACAATACATAATACAAGGGGTTCACTTCTTTCTCCAGTCTAATAGCCTGCAAGTTCATACACGGGGAGCTATGGCCTGAAAAAGAGGAGGAGGTAAAGCTGGGTGCATGTGGTGCAGAGTAACATCACTTCCTTCTAATACATAATTCAAGAAAAGGTCAATACCACATCTTTGACCAGTTTCCCTTTGTTCTTTCAAAAGAGAATTGGCTGCAGTGGCTCACAATGTAGTTCTCTGACCCATAGTCTACCTGCTCTCTGTGCCCTCAAAAAAACACTTTAAAAAAAAGGTGCAAGAAACAAGATACACGATAGTACATTGAACCAGGAAGAACTAACAGTATGAACAATGTTATTTCCTGGCTTACAAAGCAATCCATTACATTGATTTACCCCTACCCTTCAATCTCTAAAATTTTAAAATAAATTTGATATTCAGCTAACAGCTCTATAGGCTGAATGTCTCCATTCACCATCAGAGCAGTTATGGGAAGAGAACTGCAAGCTTGCTGACACCCCTTCACGTCAGGTCACTCAACCCTCTCTGACTGCAAACCAGCCAAGGCCCTGGGTTGCAAATGGTCTGGGACAGAAATGAAGCTGTGAAGACTGGAAAGGAATATAATATTTCCCTCTCAGGTTGAAAGAGATTAAAATAATGCCGTATTGATAAGAATGTGGGAAATTAAGAAAATCGCTGGGGATGTAAATTAGTATGACCATTCTAGAGGGCAATTTGGTAAAATTTATTAAAAATATAAAGAAATGCATCAGGCCACTTCTGGGAATATATTCTAATTCTGAATGTCCACTACCACCTCCACCTCTCTGCTAGCATCTGCACTTAGACATACTGTCCTCTGAAACAGCAAGCCCCTCAACATGTTCAACTAGCTCCCATCTCCTCTTAGGTGCTTAGAACAAAATATAGTAATTTCCCCCCTTCCCTCCTATTCAATCTTTTTTTTTTTTTAAATAAACCCTTCTTTTGGCCCTACTTTCCTGCCTGATAATACTCTTCTTTGTAACAAAATTCCCCCAAAGAACAGTCTGTCTCCACTGCCTTCATTTCTTCTCCTGATTCTCTTTTACACCCACTCCACTCAGAGTGCTCTTTTCAAGGTTCCCAAGGATCTCCTTGTCCCTAAATGTAATGGTTGACTCTTGGTTCTTATTTTACTTGATTCGTTGGCAGCTTCTGACATAGCTGTCCACCCCGTCCTCCGTGTCTTCCAAGACACACACTCTGCTGATTTTCTCTTACTTCAGTGTTTGCTCAGTCTGTCCTTTGCTGGTTCCTCCTCTTTCCCTTTCCTAACACTGGCGTACCCCAGAGCACAAACCGAGATCTTCTATATTTAAATTCACACCCCATCCCAGTGATCTTATCTAGTTTTGCAGCTTTAAATACCATCTAAGAGTCAACGACTACCGTATCTGTTTCTCACCAGACCTCAGATTTGTATATCCTACTCTGCCATATTCAACACCCCCACCTGAATCGGCATCTTAAGCTCACCACAACCAAAACGGAACTTCTGATCCCCTTCACACTCATCTCAGTCTTTTCCATCTCAGCTAATGGTAACTTCATCCTTACCGTTTTTATGACCAAATCCCTTGATTACATCATGCCCCTCATACTGTAAACCCAATCCACCAAGAAATTTGATTCGCTTTACCTTCAAATTATATCCAGAATCCAACCACTTCTCATCACTCCCACTGCTATCACCTTCCTTAGAGCAATTCTTCACTTACTGGTCTGAATCCACTGCTGAACTCAATTAGGGGAAGAATCAGTAAGATTCTTTTTTGCTTATTTCTCTTCCTGTCCCTTGTAATTCTCACAGTATCAGACACAGAGTAAACACTCAACAAACATTAACTGCATGGATGAAATAATCTCCTGAACTCTAAGCACTTGTTCAGAGATCACCCTCACTTATTTAACAGCTTATGTAGCATTTTTTGCTCATGTGCAGAAGGGCAATTCCACTGCGTGTGGATTCACTGTGGAATGTATTCCTCAAGGCCTGGGATCCTCGAGGTGTTGATCATTCTGTTGCCTTCACAAGATTTTTGTGCTCTTACTTAACTACTGTGTTGTTCTATGTCCCTGACCAAGTTTCTGATAGAATCTAAGGTTATATGCATGGTTCCTAAATAATCTGTTTTCCAGAACTGCTATTTCCTGGTAACATTTTATTAAGTCTGTAGTTATTTCAAGACCAATACATTCTTCAGCTATCTTTTTGTAATCATTTGAGCATAAATATAAATCATAATCCTTCATTCTTACAATGCTTCTAATAGTACATGCGAGTAATTTTCAAGGTCTTTTGTTAAAAAAAAATCTTTAAACAGGTGACCCCTCTTACAAATAAATCTAATGCAACTATATGCAGCTGGGTGGCTCTAGTCAAAGTGGCAGTAGGGTCCCCTCTCCTCCCCCTTCTCTGGAGGACCTCTGTGGTACTTTCACAGATCTCTGGGGCTCTGCAAAACCCAGCTGGAAAACCAAAACCACTGGTCTGTTTCTTAGTAAATAACAGTGGCTTGTATATCACTTTGCAAATTCAGTTTAAGCATATTATTAAGTCATACCTTAAATGCACCTGGAGCATACACTGCTCAAAAGCACCCTGATGTAAATTCTTATGTTTAATAAATAATTATAACTGTTCTATCCATTTTTAACGCTTAGATTCTTCACACATTAAGCTTTCTTAAATCAGGTATCTAAGGAAGGAATAAAAGCAGTTCTATTTTTGCCAGCCTTATAAAAACAATCACTATTTCTCCCTTTCTCCCTTCTGTGTACTCTTCAACCAACAGATGTCACTAAAGATACCATTACCCAGAGGCAAAGGGAAGAAAAGATTAGACAAATGGAAATTGAGCATAAAAAACATCCAGTTCTTAAAACAGAGAAGTAGGTTTCCAAAGTAATAACATTTATTACACTGCATGCAACATTTTAACCAAAAATTTAAGAAAGAAATTTCTTTTATTAAGTTGCTCAGGCTGAACAGATCATAGCACTAAATTTTGAAATACGTGTTCTTGAAGCAATTTAAAACTCATTAGAAATAATAGGCTTGGGCTAGTAGAAAATGTGGTAAAATCTAATCCTCATCCAAATGTTACCTGGGCTGTGCAAACAGGAAATTGTTTTGTGCTACTGTGGCTAACCTCACTGCTGACCCTGAGCTGTAACGGCGAGAGCAGCTGAGAGCTGAAGCAAAATTAAAAACTTACATCAAAGTATATCATGACAGAATGTAGATAAATAAAACAGCATATCAGAAGTATTATTTTCCTGCCAGTCTCATTGAGCAGCAAGGTGGAGGTATTCTACAAAATACATAACAAATCAGGTGCATTTGGAAATTTCCGAGTCCTTCCGCCTCTGCACCGCCCCAATCACTGACTACACAAATACTGCCCATGAGAGGTGAGCAGAGAAGTAACCCAGTGAGAATGGGAACAGAAGGGATCAAAGAATGTTCTGGCCTCTTTCCTCCATGGGCTTCCCCTTCCTTCACCTTGGCTTACCAAAGAAATAAACAATGCCCGCTCTTCTGTCATTCTTTCCCTCACTGTCTAGACTCCTGGATGGCAACCACACGATCTCCCTTCAGTGAGCATATTAGAACCTCCAGAGGTAAAAGCGTGGGTAATAAAACATCACAGAAGGTAAAGACAGACAAAATCAAGCTTGGCTGATCAGGGCCGGCATGGGAATCATGAAGGCTGAAAAAGGCTTTTCTACTATACTATGTAACATGCATGTGTCAGAGTTACTGGCGACAAAGTTAAAGGACATTCTGCCCTTGAGTTCCCTTTGACTTTGACTTCCCTTAAGTTTTAGGACAGAAACCACCATACTTTAAAGAACAGTGCTTCATCAAAAATACCAAAGGCACAGTTTTCATGTGGCAACTCCCAAGTGGCAGAAAGGAATATGGAAAGGCTGTTATATGAAGTTATACAGACTTGGAATGAAATTCCAATCTGACTACTTGCCAGCTATGCAACATCTGGTGAATCTCTTAACCTCCATGACTTCAATTTCTCCATAACAGTAATTGTAGTAACTAACTGGTCTAAGGGCTTTCCACACATTGCGTAACTGAATCCTCATAACCACCTTACACAGTGTATTATTTTCTCTGTTTAACAAGAAGCTGAAGCAAGAGAGGCTGAGCAACTCAACCAAGGCCAAATGACTAGTGAGTGGCAGATGATAATACCTTAAGGATTCAACGGGCTAATGAATGATAAATGGTCTAGTATAGGAGCAGGCACATAGTAGCTGATTAAAAGAATGGAAGCTACCGTCATTATTAGTCCAAACTGAGGAGCAGAGCCTTACCCTAATTTCCTGGTCCTTCTTCAGTGTTAAGAAAACTTCTTACTGGCTTTTCTTCTCAAGAACACTTTGGAGGTTTTCTCTTGTCTGCTCCACCTTCTCTTCTTCCTTTTCTCCCTCTCTCTCTGTCTCCCCCTCCTCCAATGTAATACTCACACAGTTACCTTTCTCAGCTTTTGCTGCAATGATTTTGTCTATGTCAAACAACCTGACAGAAGACTGAAGAGCTTTTGAAGCCCATAGATTTGACATCACATTTGACATCACTGAATAGCTTTTGAAGCCCATAGATTTGGTGCCACTTGCTGGACATACATTCTGTCCTACACTAGAGATCCAGTGATACCGGAAGAGCAGGGAGCTGCTGCTCTCATCAGCCCTATTGCAACAGTAAGTAAGCCTCAAAGGAAACATTACACTTAATGAGAGAAACTGGATCCAGAAAAGGGGGAAGGAAAGATACAATTGTGGACAGTAATAGGATTCATTTGTACAGTTAAAGCTCTATTTATTATTAAGAAATTCTTATACATGCATTGTTTCAGAATGGGAAATATGACTTCTTTTTAAAAAGCGAGGAGACACTTAGCACTTGTCACAGGCAGAAGGAAGCAGGACAGTATGGTCCAAGCAGGAGGCATCCCTGAACAAAAGAGTGATTGGTTTTTTGTTTTGGTCAGTGAACTCCTATCCAAAGAAGGCTAGCTCTGTGAGTGTAAGAGAATGACTTTGGCTCACTGAGTACCTAATCCATATCACACCCTGTGCCAAGTCTTTTACTTCAAGTAGCTCAGTTAACCACCTCTGATCCTAACTAGACAGGTAGGTTGGTAGGTATTCATTATTTTTAATTTCATCTAGGAGAAAACTAGACACAAAGAGGCTTGGCTGAAGGTCATGGAGTTGATGAGGGCTGGTATTAGGAATGGTACTAGATCCTTAAATCTCCAAAAACAATGCTTTTTCTAAAATACCATGCTTTTGGAAAAAGAGCCAGTCATCTATTTTTGCATGATAAGATGCTGGAAGGATTAGATACACCCTGGAAATGCAGCTAACTGTATTGAGAGTATTTAAAAAGGGGTCCATTTTTACCTTCAGGAGGCAAACCATTTCTACTTTATATGATTCTAATGTGTCCATTTTCAACCAACAGTTGTGGCAATATAGTTGCTGGTACAGATGAAAATAAGAGAGTGCAGGTCTACTGCCTTCAAGAGGTGCTCTCTGCAGTTTCCATACACTTAAAATCTCTTAACTCTAAAAATTAAATGTACAATTAAAACTAAGCATTTTTAACAGAGGCCTACACTGCACACAGAACAGAGTTCCAGAATGTTTTGAGTTGAAGTAAAAACAATTTAAAACAACTGTTTTTCTGCTTCTGAAAGAAATAGGCTTTTACTTCTAAAAAAGTTTTATGCTTCAACGATTGTTCCTACATGTACACTTAAAGAAGCTTCACAAAATTTCATAAAATCTGTTTCTAGGTACTCAAAAAGAAGTGTAAGAATCACAGGCAATTTTTGAGGCCAAACATAGAGTTGGCTATTGATTTGGGAAAGTAAGAACAGATAGGCAAAAAAGGAGACAAAGAATAAGACACAGAAACATCTCTCAAGGAGAAGAACATTGCAGAGTCCAGCTTACAGTTAGTGTTCAGTGAGTGTGTGGCAAACCATCAGAGGATTCTTACCCACTGTATCACACCCTCATTCCCTGGCTGTATAAAGGTTTCAGAAATTGAGAATTTCATTGATGAAGCTGTCAGAATTGGCAAGTATTAGGGTTTATGGTAGTTCCAAGGCTCAATTCTAACTACTAACCATTTTTTTTTACTCTAATTGAATAGGACAATCTTTACTGTAGAACTCTGATTCTGGGGGTGCAGTACGCAAAAATTCCCTATAAAAATATTTACTGCTTTTTACCAGGGTATCTTTCCGAAATCCAGTGCTGGTGACATACTGAGTTTAACATTCTTTCCAAGATGTAACTTTTAGCAATTCTGAATGTGCTATAACTTTTCAATATTCTATCTAGTGTATTCCTTTTGCCTACTGACGCTGCAATTTTATCCAGAAGAAATTCATCAAGTTGGTCAGGCATGATCTGTAGTCAGAGGCATGCTGCTTACTTCTGATGCCAATATGATAGCTACCTGGCTTCATGCACTCCTATCATCCACTTCACAAATTCATACAGATATGAAGGTTCAAAAGAACAAAATAACTAACATCTTTCTTTCCTCCAAAGAGATAAAACTTATATTGCAGAGACAAATATGGAAAAGGATACTCACCGTAAGTGCAAATCATTTTACTAGCTTCTCTGAAGAGAAGAATTCCATTAGGAGATGATACATCAAAATTCAAACGCTGGGATCTAAGAAATACAGCAAAAATTCAGACTATATGTGCAGATAAAGAAACCAAATAAAGACTCAAAATACCTAGAACTTTCATTTATTAGAAGTAGCAGCAGTACAATGATCCCTTTTTAAAGTGCCATTCCATTTACTAGTGCTGATAAAATGTGTGTGCTAATTTTCTCACTATAAAGATACTGGGACAATTAAGTTATTTTCTTTTATTTGCTGATTCAAAGAATTCAGTTTTTTATCCATCAAACAACATCGTGACATCTTATATCACAGACCTCTTACCCCCCTTCTCCTTTCATGCAAAGTGGTTGACAGATAATAAAAAACCCCAAGTATGTATGTGTAACTTTATATAGATACTCGGGTAGAGATTTACATCTGAGATCTCCTACAGTGCCCAACACACAGCATTAAAACAAATTCTAAAATAACAGGTAGGAAATCTAGGTCCCTTTCGTACTGCTCATATGCATAATGAATCATCTGATACTTCAAGCATATTTCAAACACCTTGAGTTACATACAGATTATAAGTTACCATTGCACATGGATCACATAAAGAGAAATAAGTTCTAAATGAGAACAGTTCTGCTTCCCTAGTTCCTGACATGTGGGGAAGAGTAGGAAAATGGTAAAGAACTGACATGCTATCCTGACATACCATTTGCTTTTTTTAACATCACTTTGCCTTTAGCTGGCTCTGATTATGCCTTGTCACTCTGCTTTCAAGAAATAATAGTATATTTGTACATGGATTAGCAAAAATATCAAACAGATCACAGCAAAGAAATATCAAAAACCAAAGATACTTGCTAACGTCCTTTCGCCAGGAATAGAATAAATTGTTGCTTCTCTATATGCTTTTTCAAAATGCTTTAGAATTAAGAGCAATTACAACTTATTAGAAATATTATTGTAAATGTCTGATTGTTGACATACAATTCCTGATTAAAGAAATATATATATACATAATTCACATTAGGTTCTAGAGAAACAAAGACAAGATAATATTTTCTGATATTACAAATTTTTACTAGGTAGTTCTTAGGACACTTGTGCTAGATATGGATTATCCATCTACGGCAAATACAAAATACTTTACAATGTAATGTTTTTCCTTTAGTATTAAATATCAGTAATAAATAATATCAATTATTTGGCTGAAATAATTATAGCTTAATAAAACCTAAATTTCTAATATAAAATATATAGCCACAGTTCCTTTAGAATTTAAGGCACCTATGAGAATAGTTAGAAAAAAAAACTAACAGTTTTCAAGAGAATAATACTCACATTTATTTATTTGCCAGGTCTTTTTCTACCTCTTGCTTTAAAAATTTTAAATTTTTGCTGCGAAAAACTCAGCACCAGAGATTAAATTAGAGCTGCAATCCATACTCCTTTCCTGCCTGGATATATCCCTTTCAACACGCAGTTTACAAAGAGGAACTGATGAAACGGGATGGCTAAGTGACAAGTAATTTGGTGCGAAGCCATATTCATAATGACATATTTTAAAGAGGCAAAACCAATTAGCTTATTGCAATTTTTCTCTTTTAGCTACATCTTTGTTAATATTTATATACAGAGAATTTGAATATCCGTTTGTCTATGTAAACTATAAGGTCAACAAGGTAATTTCTGAGAAGTGTTGTAGTTGGTATTTAAATAAAAATTGTTGACTGCATAAATCATCCACATACATGCATCTTGGTACAGAGGAAAAAGGATAACTCAGAAGCCAAAGTAGGGACAATCCCCAGGGCTTCTGAGACAAACTGTGTGTCCATGAATTGCTCTGGGACTCAGTCCCCTTATCTATGAAAATAAAGCATCTCATCTCAGAGACCTCTAAACTTCTTTCCTCCTTAAAAATTCTACAGAATTGCAGTTAAGCAATGAAACAGTTAAAATATCTGCCCTTCCTCCATTTTGTGCCTTTGAATATTTTAAATAATGGTAGCTGCAGTCTTCCAAATTTTTTTCCACTTCCCATAGTCCCCATATATACCTAAGTATATTATATTCTTTCTCTCCAAAGGTCTCAACCTTGTATCTCTAGTTCTGTCACCTTCACTGATCATCTTAAGTTTCGGTTCCTGGGTTCTTGCTAAGCCTTAAATACACACACATCAGGCAGGAAAGTCTGGCCTTTGGGGAGTGATGCCAAATAGGAGAGTATTTTTTCCACTCCCCTATCACACCTCTTACCTGTTTTGCATCAGTTCTGCCATAAGCTTTAAGATGGGAGTTGTACATGCTGGCTCTCCATACCACTGCTCAATGGCTCTCTGAAGAATGGGAAGATATGTTGGGTACCTTTTATAAAAGCCTGTTAAAGAATTTAAGGGTCAAAAGAAATATTGTTCCTGAAAATTAGTGCCACTTCGAAAGAAAAAAAAAAGGAATCCATATTTGTTCTATGTTTAGCACACAATGGTAATTTAAAAAAATTGCTCTCCCTAACCTGTACAGCTGTACTTTTCTTGGGGACTTGCTCTTAATTGTGAACATATCTCATACATATATATTGCTTTATTCTTGGCATATTCTATAAATAAAAGGCATACTTTTAAAGTATCATGTAAGTAACATATTTAAAGCATTACACTTAAAAATTGAAGAAAAGAAAAAAATTTAGTTAACAAGGATGAAAACGTCTGAATTGCTATTTATCAGTTTCTTGGGCATCAAACTACTTAAAAATGTTGCATGTTATGTAACTTTTAAAATACATGAAAGTAGAGGGAAATAGTAATAAACCCAATGTATTTATCTCCCAGCTTAGAAATTATCTACATTCTTTTTTTTTTTTTTTAAAGTTGTTGACTTAACTTTGCTTAGTCCCAGTAAGGCTCCAAGGAACACCGGGAATGCTAGCTTGAAAAAAGCTTTGGATAACTTTTAATCTACTCAAGGTCAGTTTTGCTAAAAGGCAGTCCCATGTATACTCAAGGAGAAATTCTCAAACATCCCCATCAACACTAAGGAGTGTATGCGTCTGTTAAGTCAACGGCTGAGACCATCAAAGCCTGGAAAATTCTGACTCAGCTCCACTGGCCCTTTAACCCATAACTGGTCTCCTCCTTGCTAAATGGCCAGAAAAGTGTAAAATCAAGGCCTAAAACTGCAGCAGAAAAAAAAGTTCTTCCTATGCTACTACCTTCACTTCCTTTTTCTTCTCCTAATCCCTAAATGTCTCTCTTTCTGATGTTTTCCAACACGGGTGTCTTTTTGTTTCAGGCCAAAGTGTGGAACTCAGTCACTTACTGGTGTTCCTTTCCTGTGTGGTATGGGTAGTGATCTCCATGGTGAGAAACATCATAATTTTCCTTCCTGCTCTTAGAATACGTTTCAAGTTCCTTATCATGGCAAAAAAGGTCCTTTAATACCTGGTCCCTGCCTACCTCCAGTCTCAACTCTTAGTACTCCTGCCTTATCTATGGTTTAGCCATTCTTAATTTTCTGCAAATCCACTGATGCCAACTCTCTCTCGTCTCTATTCCTCTATACGCAGCTTTATCTGCCTAACACACTCCTAACTATATTTCGACACTTTGCTCAAAGTTTTACTTCCCCTGGGATGGTGGAACTTTCTCTTTTTTCTGTCAAAAGGCATCAATCTCTTCCTCATCTAAGTTCAATGAGCACTTTGATCACATTTCTCTTATAACTGTATTAGGGTTGCTGGTTTGTATTACCCGTCTGCCTCATTAGATAGTGACTTTCTAAAGGACAAAGACCTGGGCTTCCCTACCATGTCCCTGTTAATTCCTATTTCTCCCTCATATTTCATTATATATGTTAATTATTCCAAGAAGCCTTCCTGACACCACCCCCACACCCCCGTGACTAAGTGTGTCACCTGTGCATGGCCCTGGTACCCTGTGCTAGTGCCATCATAGCATCTTCTCTCTCCTACAATAGTATACGCTATTTGAGGGCAGGCCCTAGGCACTTATCGCATGCATGATCCTAGCACAAAGTAGACTTCAACAAATATTTGTTGCTGTAAATCTGCCAACCCCAAAACGAGCTATAGTATATTTGATTAGAACTACCTAATTCTTTCAAGCTGTGCACTTCACTTTGAAGCTTCAGGAAATAATTCATGTAACATTCAGTGAAAAGAAACTTTCTAATACCTAGGAGTGGCATGCTCCCTAAAAGTGCAAAAAGCAACACTTTTGCCCCCCTAGATGTATCATGTATAGTATTGAAACAATTTACCTAATAAGTACTTATCAAAGGCCTATTCTGTAACTGTCTACTGTTTTTAAACTCTCTGGAGACATCAACGACCAAAAATTAAAAAATCCCTGCTCATGGAATTTATATTTCAATAAGACAGAAAAATAAATAAAAGAGATACACAGTATGCTAGGAAGAACTACAAAGGTAACAAGGCAGAGAGGGGAGATGAGAAGTGAGTGTGTATGTGTGACTGAGGGTTCAGCTGGATAAAAATGAAAAATATAAAATCAATTAACCTGATTATTAACTCTATTTTGGCTCTTGTCAGATAACTTGTTTTATTTTTTCTATGGAACAGAAAATCTGTCATTTTGGATAGAAGGTAGATATTATATGCTACGTGCTGTCCTAGGAGCTGGAGATTCAGAGGTAAGATATGGCTTTTATTCTTGGGGAATTCATGCTTCAGTCTGGGCGGTGTACACATAGTAGTGATGTACCCAAGATCTGAAGCAGTGCCAGAAGAGCTCAGGTGAGAAAGTATTCCACTGAGAGAGCTGAGCACAAACTCAGTGATCATCAATAGGAAAGTATCAGGAAACTGAAAAGACTCAGATCTCAGAATCTAAGAATATCATAATCACGCACAAACCCCTTTGCAAGACATTCTAAAGGCACTGGGACCATTACATTTTTCAGAGCATGCTGCATATATGGGATAAGGCCAGGGGATACGAGGGGATGCTCCCTTCTCTGTGTGGAATGAGAGTGGTGCCAACTTTAATATGCTTCTGACAGAGGTGACTGCCACAGAGAAAATGAGTGATTATTGGAAAGCAGAGTAGAAGTCTACCAAGCAGGGAGGTTAAAAGGGCTTCAGAGTGAGAGTGCCAGGCTCAGATTACAGGGTGAGGATCAGAACCCACTCTGAGTTTTAATTTTCCAGTGGCCTTGTGTGGACTACGTATATATGGATAAAAGGAAGACAGTGGGGGCCTTTGGTAGAGAGGGTACAGATCTAATTACTTTCACATAGATCTCCTCAATGAATTCCTAAGGTCTACAACAGATAAATGAAAACTCAAAAACATTAACGATAGGACATTGCCTTATAAGATGCCAAATAAGAAAAACTGAAAAGTACGAGGTTTGCTTCTTGACAACACCCACCCATCCATCCATCTATCCATCCATCCATCTGTCCATCCATTCCAGCAGTTATTAGTACTTATCATGTGCTAGACCCCAAGAAAACAAAAATGAGTAAAAACGTAATTCTTTCCCTTTGGGATTTCATAGTAGAGAAATAATTCTAATGTACTAGAGGGCAACAAAAGAGTTTTTGTTAAAACTGTTGAGTGTGAGAACGTGGTTCCAGAAAGAAATAGCCTGCAAGCTCAGAGCTTATTTTAAACATACGCCTTGAATGTGAAACGTCCATATCTTTGCTCATAGAGGCAAATGCTGCTGGGGAGCCTTTATTCTCTCTGTCTGGCAAATGCCTATACATCTTTCAACACCAAAATCAACTTTCACTTCCCGGGAAGTCTTTTTGCCCCAAACGCCAATCTCTTCCTCTTATATATTCATTTGGTCCTCTGCATGCCTCTTTGTTACAGCTCATGGATTGTTTATTGGTTATTTGTTATAGCCACTAGGTTATGAGCTTCTAAGGAGCAATCCATTTTATTCATTCTTGTAAAAAGGAATTGTTTTATTCATTCCTCATGCCTGGTACAGTGCACTCAAAAAGTGCCTGTTGAACAACAATTTTTCAGGTTTGCTTTTTTTTTTTTTTCTATTTCAGTTCTTCCAATATACTGCTGATTATCCTCTTCTTGAAACACAACTCTGATTCTGTTAGTCAATCAAGACCATTACTTGTTCTATAAAAATCTATGGAATAAGGGTCTAAATTCCTTAGACCGATATTCAAGGGTCCCAGACAACCCTTATGTCCATCCACAGAATAAGTGGTATCTATAACAAAACATCTACACTATTCTTCCTAAACGTGTGCTTAGACCAAGTGAAAACCCCTTACTTCACAGTCCCAACAGTCCAATCCTACTTATTCGGTAAGATCCAGGGAAATATCTTCACCTCTACAGAGCCTTTCCTGATGCCCCAGCTAAACACGATCACTCTATCTGTATCTTTGTCACGGCATGAATCACCTTCTATACTTTATTACATTGACTTGTGTAAGTACCTAACTGACTCTATTAACCTATAGGCTCATTTTGGGGTAGGATTTGAGTCTAAGCAATCTATATCCCTCATGAAACCCAGCACAGTCCTTAGTCAAATTTGCAGAGTAAGTGGGCAAATGGGATTCCTTCATCTCATTCCATATTCGGGAAAGGAACAAACAACAGAGGTGGAGTGTGTTTACTTTGTGCCAGACACTGTACTAGGCCCTTTGTACATGTCAGTTTACTCACTTCTTACAACCTACCTGTGAGATAGGTACTATTAGCTCTGTTTTATGAAGGAGAAAGCTGTGATTCTGAGACATTAAGCAAGAAGTTTACCCCAAACCCTAAAGGTTGTTAACCGGTAAAATCAGGACTGAAATCTAAGAGTGTCCTGTTCCAAAGTTTGTGCTTTCCTACATACCTCGTGGTCTTAACCTGTCTTTGTACAATGTGTTTATGCATATGAGTCAACAGCACTGACTGGATGACTGAAAAACTGTGGACTCAAAGATCGGGTTTATGACCATTAAAAGAATGAGTGTGAGGAAACAGCATCGTATACATTCCTTTTTTTTTCTTTTTTCTTTTTTTTCCTATTTCCCTCTGATTTTTGGTACTTCAGTCTAAGTATGATCTGGGAAAAGTTTAAACAAGGTGACTCCATGCACTGCAAAGTAAGGTGCTTTTATATTGTTGCATTCTAACCATAGGGGCATATCAATGATTCTTCTTCAATTTTCCAGTAGTGGAACAATTTATCAACATGGTTGCTGTGCAGTTTCAGGCAATTTAGGTTTGGAAGGACAGAGTGATAAGCAATATAGTTCACGTAGCAGTTAATGCAGTCAGTGTTTATAGAAATGTTTCTGAATTAAATAGCTAACCGCTAAAACAGCATTTTATCAAATAATCGCCATAAATAAAATGCATTTTGACTTTAAGATGACATGTGCTCTTAAAGGACGTTTCTTCTGCATGCTAAGGACTGTATAGCAAATTAAAGAACACACATTTATGTGGATAAAAGGCAAATAAACTTTCCCCAGCAGTAATGTGAGAATCATCACTGACGGTTTGACATATCAATATTTCAGGAAGAATAAATGACTTTCATATCCATGTTTTTTTTATCATATACTTATTCATTTTTACATTACTAGAATACTTTGGAGAGAATCTGTACTTTATCACCTGAAACTGCTTAAAGTATTTCGAAATATTTTAATAAAGCTTTTTGAATTATCAAATAATGTAACTTTTAACCAAATTTTACTATTATTATAAATATTTGCTCTTCATCCTTTGCCCAAAGGAAAACTATAAATCTTGTCTCAACTGAATGAACACCATTTATCATATTCATTTTGTTGTCAATACAATTATGAAAAGCCTTTGGCCTTTTCCCAAGGAAGCTGATTTGCTACTGAAACTCAATTATTATAAGCAAGGCCAGTAGCAAGCCACGCTGTTCGGCAGTATAACGCAGCTTCCTGCATAACTGGCACTTCGCCCTCCACCTCTGACCCTAATAACATCAACATCTTTGGTCAAAAGGAGGAGACAATGGTTTGTAGTCCAAAACAGGAAAGGACGTCCCAAGGTTTTCCATTTGCTATTTTCTGCCATCTGCTGGACAAAAGTTTCATTTCAGATAGGTGCCAAAAAGGAGCTACGTGAGGAAATGGAAAACAGACTTCATTAAAAACTTAAATTACAGTATGTTCTATAAGTATTTTAGTCAGTATCAATTATGACAGATATTTATAATCATTGATGCTGAGGGGAAAGTTCTGATCCTGACTTTTGGTTAAGACTGCTCATGAGGTAAACATGAAGCATTAATTGCTGGACAGCCTAGAGTTGCAGCTTGGTTTCAACATCAACATCAATTAAAGTGCCAAAACAAGGCTTCCATACTCTGTCAAATAATGTTTTTACCTTGTGAGCTCCCATTTACGTTTAGAGAAACAAAATGGTCATGTGTAATGCCAGTTAATTCTTCACAGTTAAAAGAAGTATATGACTTCACATGTTAAAATCTACAATCTTTTTGTGTAATTTGTATCCTGATACAGAGACATATATGATTCCTCAATGACATGGACATTTCTTCTCTAACCTTTCTATGGGCACATAAATCTGATAAAGCAGGTTTTAACAGTAACTAAAAACATAAGTCACTATTCAAATTAATGTTAAACAATTTATTTAATGCGTAGTGTTCTCCCTAAAACATGCCCAGATCTTGTTCGTTATGTTTTGGCCATAACTCTGCCATTAGTAGTTGAAGACTGCCTTTAAGAAGTTTTTTTTTTGCAATTTAATTTATGAGGGAATTTTGATAAGAAGGGTTCGAAAGGAGCAACTAAGAAATAATGTGACTTAAAAAATAAAATAGCTTTAAGGTTATAGAGTTTTTCATATTTGCTTTCATGGTTTCAGGTACAAAGGGGTGAAAACATCGTCACACTTATATGACTTGTATAAATTGTCACTTTCGGTTAGGATCAAAGAGGATTCACACAATACTGTTAAAACAACATTGATAGTAACCATTCATAGCTACTGACTATGTTCCAGACACTATGAAAAGTGCATTACTTATTTCAGTGGTTACGATAAGCCATGATACTGGATGTCTCCTTGCTTTGATGAGGAAACTCAAAAAAGTGAAAAGACTTGCCAAAGTTTATACAGCAAATGGAGAGCTAGGAGTTTAAACCCATGCTCTTTTTACTCTTACATGAAGAGGCATTTCTGTGGGGGATGTTTGTTTCTTTGTTTACTTATTTTGTTGTCTGTACTAAGCCTTGGCAAAGGTAAATTCAAATTTTACATCAAATGAAACATCCTAACCATTTATTTCCCCCTTTTCATGTCCATGGATATTTTTATGATGATGAAAAACTACAGCATGATGAGCTAAGCCTTAAACAGATAAAGTGACCTTAGCCCTGCTAACTGAGATACAGCAGAAATCCAAATCTCCTAGAAAATGCCAAATGGTAGGATTCATTGATCCCGAATTAAAGACGTTGGCACAATTATCCCTGCAACCCCAATATAAACAATCATTTCAGGATGTGATTTTTAAGTTGTCAATATTTAATGGCCCCCCAAAAAGTGACCTCTCTGGGGCTGGGTTTCCAAATGCTGTGCTCAGTTATCTGTGCTGCTGCCACTGTGCTGTAATTTTTAGCTGATTACACATTAGTTCATTTAGCTTTGTTTCCTCTTCCCTACTGTGCCATACTATTAAACGAAAGCCAGGGGCCTGGCATCCCTCTGTGCACAGAGCTGGTATTGTCACAGTGTAATAAGGATACATCCAGTCAAACAGCATGGTGTAGCTGGTCTTTGTGTTCAGTGCAAAGGCAATCCCTCGAAGATCTCTTGCCAGCCCGATCAACATACGCTGTCAGTGGGAAAGAGACACTGTAATTGATTTTCACGTTAGCACAGAGCAGATGGAGTAATAATCAGGCAATAATGACCACATATCTGATTTTGATTCATTAGCTAAAATGTCTCGCTCAGACCGTTCTATAGAAAATCATAGACTTTTTAAGCAAACAGACCATCAAATCTGCTGACCAACTCTACTTTGCTTCTTAAAAATTGAGCTAAGTTATAATTCCAATAGCTTAGGAACATTTAGATTCTTAACATATTTTATTTCTGAATAATGCCCAGTTAGGAAAAAAAAAGATGAGGATTGATAATTCCACAAGACAGAAATGTACAGGGTCTAGACATTATTTAATAACACCAAATCTTAGCCACATTAGCGTGCAAGAAATCAGTCCCATTATGCAATTTGAAGCTTAACCTGAAAGCACACTGGCATTTAAAGGTCCCTAAGGAATATCCTTAGTAACTTAGGACAAAATAAAACTGGTCAGGTCACCTATTTGTACCATGACAGACTCAGAATGCGCTCACATTCCCAAGCAAGGACAAGTTGTAAGGAAAAAGTCGTTCTATATTCAGTATCAGAAGACTTGAATTTAAACCCAGCTTTACTTCTTAACTGTAAGACTTATTAAGGCAAGACAATTTATGTCTCAGTTTTCTCATCTTTAAAAGGGGCTAACACTGCCTCTCTCACAGAGGCACTGTCAGGAAAAAATAGAATAAATTTATGTAAAAATGCCTAACAAGAGCTTGATACATATGTCCAAATGTTCCATAAATATTTAGTTTTAGAGAAAAACAAAACAAAACAAACTTGTAAATATAAGAGATCTGACTTGCATTCTGGATTCTTAATTAAGCTGTCCTTAGGATGATACTTGGGAAGAAAAAAAGGAAAACCTATGAACAGATGCTACACTGTCACAACAAAGAGTACAAATAAACATAATTGCAAAACAAGGGGGTGGGATAATTGAGACAGGCAACTGTGATTTCTGAAGATACTGTTTCAGTGGAAATATTCTGCCAGAAAATGGTCTCTGAATTTTTCTTTTTATCAGATTTCCTTTTTCCTCACACTCTTGGTAATAAATGAAAATCTCTTTAGGAAGGCATTTAAATTATCATTAAGGACTTGGAAGTGAATCCTGACCCTCATCTTAATGGCGAACAAACATTTCAAAGCAGGAAACAGTTTATCTGTCAGAGTAGCTGTAATTTTTTCTCTCTCCCCTCCCCACCCCTGCAAAACTCTAAACCTAAAATGTGACTCAATGTAACTAGAATATTCCCTTTCTATACTGCCTAACAGCTTATAGAATGATGGCAATTTGAATTTCTGAATTTGTAAACCCTGAATTTCTTCTTCTGCTTCTTTAAATAATTTACTCTTTTCCACTTCATAATCTCACCAGTCCTTGTTTCTCTCTGATCGGCCAGTCTCCCTCTAGTTCTCATGTGACTGCTATTTTTTCAAAATCATTTTGCCTTTTAAGTAACCTGTTTTCACCACCGGAACCTATTCCCCTCCTTCTCAGCTTTCCATGTTTCTTATAGCTTCCAGAACAAAATATATCTTCTAAGAAGTTTTTTTTTTTAAATAATTCTATTTTAATTCACTTTGCAGTCTTTCTGTTAAAGTGCTTTTTTGTTCTATTTTTAATATGTACACTTATAGGTTACAGGCTACTCTTCAAATAATCTTAAGTTTTCACATATATATAAGGTACTCACCATTCAACTCTAAATTAGTCAATAGGAATCATGAGTTGTGTCTAGTAAAAAAGTCTCTTAGAATATTTTAGACTACCCCTATTACACAAAAAGGTAAATATTTATTTTACCAAAAATTTTTCCTTTCAAAGAAGCCAAGTTAATAGAAGGGCTCTAACGGACTCAAATCTATGAAATTACATCAATGTTTAATTTTAGAAAATGTTACTACAAAGCAGAGGAAGCATATGACAATATCATAACTCAATATGCTTTCAACAGATTCAAATAAACAGCAAAGTGCAGTGTTAATGTAAGAAACAGATTCCTTATGCTCAAATAATTTTTTTATCTCAAAGCAGCAAGAAAACTGGAATAATCTACAGAGATACTCAAACAACCCTAAGGGAGTACTTTCTTGGTAGCCAAAACATAACCAGTTCTGGGATGAGACAAGGAAAACTATTAACTAGGTGCTCAACCAGGATACCAAACAATTTCACAGAGTGAGATTTTATATTAAATTTCTGATTGAAATTTAAGGGAGGTGGAGCCATAATTTACCATCTCATTTAAAATAGTACAAAGAGGCTTATTTTGAAAGTTGCAGTTGGTCAACACTTGACTAATGTGAAAAGTGAGAGGCTCCTGTATTTTTAAAGAGGCTGTCTGGGGGGAGTGGGCCAGGACTGGGGTATCAGATCCTACAGATTCCTGTTTTGGATGGTTCCAGGAGAAGCTGCTTGGTGCTTCAGTCTTCTGCATGGTGAACGGTTGTCTGTGTGCCAAGTGTGAGACGGATGGGCTGGGAAACAGCTGAAATGCGGCTCCTTCCACCCTGACCCCCAAAACAGGGTTTCTAATGGAAAGTCTGACAGACCCTTTACTGTAGTGGCACTATTGGGGGCAGCTATAATATTATCCTCATAACTCTCCTATATAATAACAACAAAGAAAAAGAAGGTGAAGGGTCATTGTGCTTTGTCTTTAGAATTAAGATGGCTGTCTTCATCCTTACAGCATACTCTTAATTCTGGAGACACATCTTAATAACCTCTAAATAGTTCCAACAAAAGAGCCGTGTCAGAGGAATGAGCAGGCCCCAAGGTGTTTCAACTGGAGTGTTTTCATCTGCCTTTATTGCTCTATCCCTCTCCAGAATTAAGGCAATAACCTGTGATAAATTATTCAGGAACTGCTACAGGGATCAAAGCAAAATCATTCTGTTAAAGTGCTGTTTGCAACATTTGGCACTTAGTGCGAAAACTTTTAATGTGCGCATGCTGAAAATCTAGGATTTTAAATAATTTAACATTGTGGAGTTTTTACGAAGGGACTAAAGATAGCAGGTTCCTATTTAACTGCTCCTCTTCCTCAGAGAAGTCTTCATTCATTTTCTTTAAAACCAATGACATCACAGCCAAATCAAAAATGATGCACGGGGAGTCAGAGGACAGGACCATATTTTACTATAAATACAATCATAGGCAGAAAAACATACACTGTGAACTAACGCTTCAGAGCCAGGGTTTGTCGCGGCAATTTCTTTCTTTTCCCCTTTACTTTGAAAAGAAAAACCCAAGACAAAAATTCAATGTTCTCTTCAGTTTTATTAGGACTAAGTAAGAAAACAAAGCTATAAATTTAAGAGTTTTGCAGCATTTCCCCGCCTCAAAACCATATTTCAATTTGGCAATGTAGGTCCTTAATGTTTATGTTCATCCTGAAATTCGCATTTGAAAAATATCTATAAATATGGAGTTAGAAAATCCTGGTAAGGATTGCAAATTAAATGAATTTGGCAGTCCTGCAGCATTTTCATAGAGATATTTTAACAGCATCACCTCCCGTGGATTGGAATACTAAATACTTTATTGAAGAACAAAACAGAACTGTTTTTACCTCTAGTACTTGCAAAATGAAGTACCTGAAAGCACTTTTTGCATGTATTATTTATTTATCATGATAGAAAAATAGCCTTAACCTAATAAATTACATTTAAAAGCATTTAGTGCAAAAGTTTTGTTTATGATAAAGCAACAGATTTAGTTCTTTATCGGTAGCTTAAAGCACCAAGTTTTCTCTATACAAATTAGACAGATGGTGCTTACAGTAGAATTTACTAAAGGTCTGTCACAACAAATGCAGCCAAGCTGCATATTTAATCACTGCAGAATCTTGTCTACCTGCAGCTGCCAACTGCTAATCCAATTTCCCTGATAAATGTGGCAAGAGACACGATCAGCAATAAAGAGCATCTAACTCCATTTTCCTGCAGGGCGTCTTTTGATGAACATTTAGGACGGAAGCACGGAGTGCACTGTGTGGCCTTGGTTCGTGGCAGCTGCATGCATTCTGAGGCACAGTTCTCAGGTTACTCACTTAATTCTGCCGCTATCATTACGTTGCTATTGATCTCAGTAGCTGTTGCCTACACAGCATTACTCTAGATGAAGCTGAATCAGGCAGTTATCATGCATCAAACTTGCTCAAAAGCCTGGAGATTTCCCCTTAATTACTTGTGATTTTATTTGCAAATACCGTTAAAGTGTAATCAAGCAGTCACTTTCCAGGGTCGTTAAGAACTTGCTGGTTTAGGGATATATCACTGGAACTCCATTAAATATGACTCTAGGAAGATGGTTTCTATCAAACTAGATGGGATTACATCAAAACGGGCTTGGAGTATAATGAAATCTTCAAATGAGTCAATGTAATTTTTATAAAGATGGTGTTTTTCAACCTCATTGCTTCTTTTTGATACAAGGAGCAGCAATAGCCACCTTAAAGTTACAAAGATTTTGTTGGGTCATTAAAAATATTTGGAAGACAACTCAAATATAGCTAACCTGAGTAGAAACTCTAGTGAAGACTTTCGGCAAGACTATAAACACACAGAAAGTCTTTAAGATCTCTTTCTGGTTTTAAAATTCTATGACTACTGTATGTTGACAAACACTCATTTCAAAATCTATTTCAAATGAAAAGGTATAGTATTTGGTTAATTACTTCTTGGTAGAAGAATTACTCTAAGTAATCACCAAAGGCCATCATTCTTCTATTTGACTTCTGACTGTTAGTTTTTTTTTTTTTTTTGTAGAGAGAAGAGGAGCCATACAAAATGATGGTCAGTATTTTTAAGATATTTCAAATAACAATAAAACATGACTCAAGTCCCAACAACGGTGCCTACATTCTCTGGATATATTTATTAGTCTTTTAAGAATAATAGTCAGTGTCAATCTATTTAATATAGTCCTGATACGTTAGAATTTCAGAAGATGCTTTTCCTATTGAGCAGATCTTGTGTTCCCATCCCCCATATTAAAATATGGGGCTGTTCTGTCACAAACAGCTTGCTTCACTTAAGGATTTTACTAATAAAACATAATGTTGTCTTAGATATTATGACTGTTGCCACAGCTGAACTGACTTGTCACATCAATCCTAATATGGCTCCCACAGGCACATAAAAACCTTATTTAGCTATCAGTTATCCTAATCACTTTGTTCAGTTTAAGAATGCAATACTTCAAGACCGTCTCCTATTTATACACATATGCCTAGCCATTTAATAAAGTCTTGATTTATATAAATTCTTGTTTAAAAAAATATTTAGAGATGTAGTATTTTAGCATGTGTATGTTTGCGCATTCCTCCATATGAATATGTGGAAACACAATGTGCGGTAGATGAGGGGACAGGGATGTTTAAGGTGGTGCACCCATGAGAAATGTTCTTTTAAAAGATACTAACTGCCACGAGAGACAAACGTGTCATCTAATCATAAGCTGATTCTCTGAAATCATTTGATGACCTCAAAGTCCACTTGTGTAAGAAACGAGAAAAGTGCTTACAGGAAAAGTACAACTCAAAAACATATGCAACTGGGAAGCTAAGACTGATGAGGCACAGAGCACACAAATATGCAGAACCATCTTCCTGCATCTAGTTACCCTAGTATGAGCAAAATCGTCTTTTTCATGTTTGGAAACAAACCCACCTTTACATCCTCTTGCTTAAAGTTGTTGTTGAATATCTGTAATACTGTTTCAAAAGAGACTGTGAGAGGCAGCATGAAATTCTCAAATTCGTCCTCATCTTCACCTATCAGAAAAACAAAAGGGTCACCACGGTTTAAAAGGCACGCTATTGTCCATTAGTCTCCAGAATGAGTGCTTCATTCAGGCTTCAAAATGTTCCTGAGAAGGGGTCAGCCTGCATTTACATCCATACCACATTTTGTGTTTTGGCTCATTGAATATTCTGGTGTTCTGCCTTCTCTTTTGCACCAAATAAAATAGCAAAATTACTTACCAGCCATTTTTTTTTCCTGGTTCTTTATTGGATCAAACCAATTCATGCCCCAGGCATCTCAGCCCTTCAGCTCTTAGGGCCCCCAGAGCTTCCCTGATGCCTCAAGGAAATTCACTTTAAAAGCCTCAGAGAACAGGATCTTACCCCGCTCTCTTTAGGTGCCAACGCCCTAAAGGGCTCACAGACTCAGGTGCCCAGATAGCTCTAAGTTATTATTCTCTTTTATTTATTTTCTTAAAAAATTAACTTGTTAATAATGTCAGGGAAACTTTTATCTGCCAAATTGGATGGGGTCCCTCATGGATCATTTGGATTTTAAGTACATTCTTCATAAGTATACTTCCTCTTACAATAAGCTTCCTTTTCTTCAAAGGAAAGAGGGAAAAGAAACATTTTCTATTGTTTTTTTCACTTTGAAGGTAGAGTCTTCACTTAACACATGGATATGCACAATTGACAATTTATATAGTATCCTTTTCAAAAGAGGTTGCCTTCAAATGAGAAAGTTCTCTCATTCATCCTATGCCACAGGGAACTGTAAGCCCCACGTCACTGAAGAGGAAACAGGCAGGGAAAGGTTAAGCAACTTGCTTAAGTTGGCATACTTAGTTGGAGGTGTAACTATATTGTCCAGACCTCTTGATTTCTATCAGTTTTTAAATAGAGCATTAGGGAAGAAACAAGATCTTAGAGAAGAGACCGGTGGTTCTCAAATGGGTCTCAAAGTTCAGTCCTTGACTTAGCAGCATCAGCATCATCTGGGAAGCTGTTAGATATAAAATCCCAGGTTCCATTCCAGATCTTCTGGGACCTAGAAATTTTTGTTTTAAGAAACCCTCCAGGTAATTCAGATGCATGCAAATGTCTGAGACACACCTGCCTATACATTATTCTACAGATAAGGAGACTGAGGTCCAAGGCCACATACATAGAAGATCTGTGGCAGAATTGGGATCTTTTGACTCTTAAATTGTGGCTGATCTGGCTGACCCTGATCTTTTGTGAATTCTCTTTTCCCTCTTACCTTATATAATTTGTTTCTGAAGTCCAACAGAATCAGGGACTTAGCTTTGTTCACAAAGAGATGTCAAAAAGCCACGAGTCTCTCCTAGTATGCTGTTCTAGACAAGGATCAGGGTGCTAGGTGAAGGGTAAGGCAAACCAAATGATAATCCCTGCTCTGTCAACTGGCTAAGTGACCAAGTTGTTCCCCCAGAAACACCTTCTGTCATCTGGTGATAACATTAGAGACCTTTACAAAAGCCATTCTTATTTTTCAAAGCAGAGGTCAAACGATAGCTTTCCCAATGTCTGAGCTAAGCTCCCCTTCAAGTACTCTCTAAGGTCCCACTGAAAGTACCCCGCTTCTTCCTTTGGGTTCCTATAGCATTTTGCCTGATTCTTTACCATAGACAGATCGATCAGTTTGCCACAAATTGCAGATATTTAGGCAGTTAGCTAATAACACTAATAACACCACTCACATCATTCCACCACTACCCACCATTTGAGGAAGGTTACTGTGGGGATTAAATGAGATAACATCTATAACATGCATATGTAAATTATTAGATCTATCAGCCTATATGGATAGTATCTTGGTTTTGCTTCTGGAGAGCCGAGACTGCATCTTTGTGTTTCTCTGTGAAGGAGAAAGACGTAGGCAAGATTCTCCAATAAACAGACCTAGTGTCTGGCTCCACCACATACTGTTCAATTTTAGATATTTAGCTAATCATAATTTAGCTAATATTTGAGTCTCAGTTTTCTCATCTATAAAATAAGGATAAAAATACCTACTTTGAGTGTCGTATATATTAAATGTTATTACACAGCAAAAATAGTGTGTGCTTAATAAATAGTAGTGGTAGTACTAGGATTATAGCATTAGCACCTAGAACAGTGCCTGGCACATATTAGGGAAATAGTGTATTTGAATGAAAAATAGTTGCTCAATTAAAGGTAAATTTTAAAAATACCTTATTCTCTTAACATTTGGTATAGAAAAATGACTAAATCCTTAAATATATAAACATATACGCACATTATATTTAAACTATGTAACCTTACTCTAAGGTAAAGTATTTTCTGCCATCTATCAAAATTCATCAAATTGTGTATCTGAAATATGTGCAGTTTGCTGTACAGGAACCATACCACAATAAAGGTGTTAAAAAAGATAAAGTTTTTCTAAATATGGAATTAATGAGAATGGTGATAATGATCACTGCAGGCAGATAAGCGTGCTGGAAAGAGTAGATGCTTTCAGAGCTCTGTGCTTGAATCCTGGCTCTACCCCTGTTAGCTGTCTCATTTTGGATAAAGTCTCTTCACTCATCTGTAATTAAGAGACATAATATGTACTTCATAGTTAGCTGTGAAGACTGAATGACAAAACACCTGTAAGTCCCCTTGCTCAGTGTCTGGCACTTAATAAGCGACAGTCATTAACATTTTTGTTGTTTTGAGTTTAACGTAGACTTAAAAGGGGTGATTACGGTGATCAAATTAAGCGTGACCTCAAGGTTGCTACCCCAATGCCCTTCCTTTGGGAAGAAGGTAAGGATGGCTACTCAGAACAAAGACAAACTCAGGACTTGAACATTTAAACCCTTCAGTTAGTATAGTGAGCTACAAATCAAAAAACTTCCTGACTCCCATCTCTTTGCTCAAATTTTGAGGCAAATAGGGGTATCAGGAGCACAAGAGACAAGCCACCAAAATCTGCAGGGAGAAGTTAAGGAGCAAATACTAAAGAAAGTAATGCGAGCAGCAATACAAATTAAGTGTCACTTCCTCAGAAAGGCCTTCCCTGACCACTCTATCTAAAACAGTACCACAGAGTGTCTTCCCCAGCCCTTACCCACTTTCTAACCCCATAAACCACTTCACTTTTCTTATGGGGCTTCCTATGACTGGCTATTAATTTACATATTTATTCATTGTCTTCCTTACTAGAATGTAAGCTCCTTGGGGAAGCAACTTGGTCTGGTTTTTTAAAATTAATTAATTAATGCTTGTTTTTTGGGGGGAGATAATTGCATTTATTTATTTACTTATGTATTTAATGGAGGTACTGGGGAGTGAACCCAGGACCTTGTGCACGCTAAGCACACACTCTACCACTCAGCTATACCATACTCTCCTCCAAACTTGCTCTGTCTTGATCATGGCTGTATCCTCAGTGCCCAGAGGGTCAGGCGCTCAAGAAATATTTGTGTAGTGACTGAATAACAGCAGTTATATTTCCCAAGTGCCTATTATGTGTAGGCATTGAATCTGGTACTTAATTTACTAAATAACCACCTATGTTCTTACTGTGTTCAAAGCACTGTTGCAAGTCATTAATGGTCACAACAATCCTATGAAGTGGTATGATTTTCTCTGTTAACAGAGAGGCTGAAAGAGTTACACCATTTGTTCAATATCCTCTGGCTGGTAAATGCCAGTGAACCAGGGTCCCCAGGAAGGTATGTTTCACTCCCAACCTCACTGTCTTCCCCCATGTCTCTGATGGGGTGGAAGGTGTCAGAGGTGGGAACTTAAGTCAGGGTCAGAGAATCTTCATTTTGCAGGTGCATGAAGTTAGAAGAGGGTGAAGAACAGTTAGCTTGGTTCTGAGGAGAAAAGAATTCCTCAGCAAATCACTAGGGTTTAATGCAGGCAAATGAGGGACAAGGGTGCATTATTCCTACAGAAATGTTTGTTTCAGTTAGCACTGTTCCTCTTACTCAATGTGATAAGTTGTTATCTTCTAAGCTAGAAATCTGGTCGTTTTTGTTTATGTCATGCCAACAACTTTATACAACACCTATTAATGAATTTTGTCCTAATTTGCATTACTCACAGAGGTATCATTTACTGTTTCTGATATGGAAAGAGAAAACATGAGGTCACTCTGTTACAACTTCATATTCAAGTATGCAGTCATATATTTAATACGCCAAACGTATGTGTGATCATTTTATGAATAATAATTGAAGCTGCCAGTTTTTTTCTAAAGAGGTAAGGGCCCACACACCAGTATAATTTGAAGATGAAGTGTCCATTTATAGGCTAATATTTTCACTGGCAGCAGGAAAAGTAATATTAACATAACATCATAAGGTTTCAGTCACGCATAGATAAAAATAATAATTCTTCAGCTTTTAGGGAAAACCCAAAGCTAAATCCCCTCTACTGGATTTTCAAGGATCTGATTTAACAGAAAGTTACTCATTTTATGACTTTCAATTTTTTTCCTCAGGTAACTCACATTAAAATACAAATAAATAGTATTTACAAATACATGAATAAGTATATAATTAATATGTTGGCTTTCAGATATTTTATTTGGAGGACACTTCATTTTTTATTTTGTATAATTTGAAACCTAGGATGGTGGGAATGTATAATGGTGCAGCCAATATAATATGATGCAGCCACTGTGAAAAACAGTTAGGCAGTTACTCAAAAAGTTAAACACAGAGCTGCTATATGATCCAGCAATTTTATTCCTAGGCATATACTCAAAGAGAACTGAACACATATGTCCATACAAAAACTTAACACACGAATGTTCAGAGCAGCATTTAGATAACAGCAAAAAGGTGGAAACAACTCAGCTATTCGTCAACTAATGAATGGATAAACAAAATGTGGTATATCCAAACAATGGAATATTAGTCAGCCACAAAAAGAAAGTATTGATACATGCTAAAAAATGGATGAGCCTCAAAAGCATGCTATATGAAAGAAGCCAGACACAAAGGTTGTATTATATGATTCCATTCATACTAAATGTCTAGCATGGACAAATCCATAGAGACAGAAAGTAGATTAAAGGCTGCCAGGGGCTGGGGGTAGGGGTAATGAGGAACGACTAAGGTACAGGATTTCTTTCTAGGGTTGGAATATATTCTAGAATCAGATAAAGGTGATGATTGTACACCTTGTGAATATTCTAAATACCACTTAATTATACACTGTAACAGGATGAATTTTATGATATGTGAATCTCAAAAACAACCCCCAAAACCCAACAACAAAAATCTGGGTTTGCTTCCCACCCTTCCCCCCTTTAAATGTACTCAGAATAGTGAGTTTGTAATATTTACCATTAAATTTGTGGTAATGTTAAAATAGTACTAGGAAATTAATATAGTTGGTAACATCAAGTCTAATGCTACGGAGCTCTGTTCCAAACTAGGGAGAATTAAGAGTAGAGACAAACACAAACAAAGAGATATAGAAGCAGTGAGTGAAGAAAGTACAGCTGGTCCTCCATATCCACAAACTCCACATCCATGGATTCAACCTACCAGAGGTCACAAATATTCAGGAAAAAAATTCCAGAAAGTTCCAAAAAGCAAAACTTGAATCTGCCACAGGTGGCAACTGTTTGCACTGTATTAGGTATTATGAGCAATCTAGAGATGATTTAAAGTATATGGGAGGACGTGTGCAGGTTATTTGCAAACACTATGCCATTTTATATAAGGAACTTGAGCAAATGCAGATTTTGGTATCAGGGGAGTGGTCCTGGAACCTGGCCCCTATGGACACTGAGGGTCAACTGTAATCCATTTAAAACCGAGTACCAACAGGTAATCTCTTAAGAGCCAGTGACTTTTGCAGGTCTCGGCCTACATCACCTGCTGTTCCCCAGTACTTCATTAGGATAACATTACTAAAGTCCTATTAGAAAAAGTCTTGAGAAATGTGCAGCACTAGATTTATCTTGGGCTCAAATTCGGTTTTCACTTCAGTTTCCCTCTAAATTGACTACGAGTTCTAGCTGCCTTTGAAATGAGTTACAGCTTCAGGAAGGCAGGATGTTTCAGTGTCTGTCAGGAAGTGTCATCAGTTCTTGATTCCACAGGAAAATAAGAGCCCAAGTACTGAAGGCAGAGTAGCCGCATTAAGGGTACTGGATTTGCCTTATTTTGAGGTCCCAGTGTCAGCCAGTGCTCGTAACAGTGCGTTCAATAAATATTTGTCTTAATTAATATATACTGAGTACTTGTTTTGTGACAGGAATTCTTCTAGGTCCCTTCACACATCTTTATCTTATTTTACCCACATGGCAACACTTCAAAGTAGATATTTCCATTCAATAGATGAGAAAATTGAGGCTCCCTTTAGGTCCTCTCCCTAGGGAATCAGAATGTTTATTTTAGTTCCCAGAAGGAAAATACACTGCCTACTGCAGCCCATTATACTTTCTATCCAAGAAACCTACCCTAAAAGTTTCATCCCTGAAGCATCTCATTCCCTGGGGTGCTCTGGACTCTCTACCCTCAGAACCAGGTAAGTTATTAAAACTGGGTCTGGACTTAATGGGCTGCTTTCTGCCTACAGGGCCAGCTAATTAGTCTTAATTATCTCATTATAGATTCTAAGTATTTCCAGCTGCTTCTTTACCCCTTATTGCCCACTCCCCTCCCCCAAATGTCTATTTCCCAGATAGTCTCTGCCAAGTCGAGAACATGGGTTATATAGTGATGTATTCTTCCTATCTATCAGAATATTTGCTATTTCTGATGAAGCTTCTCACTTTCTAAATCCTCTTGGAATATTCACCTCTGTGTTCTTTTTTCCATGAGAAAGAATATGCTTTAGCCAATTATTAGACATAAGAACACATTCTTTCACTGACCACAGAACTATAATATACCTATATAGGGCAAATTATAAACATGAATCTTATCTGTTTATTTGATAGAAGCTTGGAAAATAATCCCTTCTCCCTTCTTCTCACTGCTCCCAAGTCTCAAATCAATCATTAAGTCCAAATAATTCAAATAAAAATGAGGAAGAAAAAGTTACATTTGCTAACTGATTTTGAGAATGTGAAAGGCGAAGTAATAGCTTAGCAAAAGTGAATGAGAATATGTGGTCAGAGGGCTACAAGTTACATGACTGACCTTGGGAAAGTCATTTAATCTCTCTGTACCTCACTTTTCTAACAGATAAACAATGCAATAATACTTATTTAATGTGGGCTGTTGTGAGGATCAAGTAGGAAGGTGTATATCGAAGTAGGTTATAAACTATAAATTGATAAACAAATATTAGTTATTATTAATAAAGAAAAGCAAAGTTACATTCCACAATGTATTTTCACTTCTATCTTTAGTAGTTATTTCTAGAATACTCTTTCCTTTTTATTCAAGTAATTTATTTGTTATTTAAAATTTCTCAAAGTTAAGCTAGAGATATTTTCAGGTGCCAATCACCTGTTATAAGCCACAAAGGTAAATGGATACTATGCTACCTTCATCTCTGAAGAAACAACTTTCTCTTAACGTCTATAAACACCGATGGAAATTCGTATTCCCATGATCATTAAAAAACATGACTAAAAATTAAATAAAATAAAAAAAAAGACTGCTTCTGAGAGTTGGAATATCTGAGGAAAGCACTGCTCACTCAGATCCCATCAACATGCTTCTCATTTGAGTAGCTCAAGATAAGGTACAATCATAAAATGTTCAAGGAAAATCAACTGTGACACTGAGCAATTCTAAATTTGCGGTTGGTAAAAAACTTCCTTTGCAAGTAATAATATTTAGTTCTCCATAAAACAAAAAGATTTGTTGTAGCTCTTTCCCACACTTCCCCTCTCCAATATTTGTCAACTGAATTCACCTCCATTCAAATTAAACAAAATAAAAGGTTTTTATTTATTCAAGTATTTTACACTGAACAGCTCCCTGGAGGTTCTCCATTTACTGGCTTGGGTAATATTATCTTTCCTTTAGTTTATTAGATTGACAAAGTTAATTTAAAAATAACCTTGGGAACTTTAAGTGATTCTTGAAAGGGCTAACATGAATGCACATACGGTCAGTCACCTATCTTTTTCTGTATGTATGCTATCTCATGAAGGGATTTTTTTTGTATTTATTTTTATAATTTCTTAGAATACAAAAAAATGTTGTCAACATGAAACATCGCATCATTCTGATGATGAAATGCTTTCAGTGCTGTTCTTTATACAAGTGAACATTTCATCTAGTTTAGCCAAGGAGCAATTTGATAAAGTGGTACAACTGTTTATTGCCAAAAACTCCCCATTTTAATCTGAAATACAACCTGAGGCATATAGCACCTAATTAAATTCATGCAAAGTACAAATTATTGAATAGAAACCAAAAAGCATTCCAAAGTAAATACCAATTAATGTGACACTCAATTTCTTCACTCTAATGTGCGTGGTTTATAGACAAAACATTCAAATTCTTTTGTAGGATTCAATTAGAATATGCTTTATATTTCAATCCAAGAATCACATCCAAATGCTTTGCAAGCAGTTTGGTTAGGTATTTTTTTCTATTTGAGTCTTACCAAAAAAAAAAAAAAAAACCCAAAAAAAGTCACTGATTTAAAAAGTTCCTCCTCAAATTTTTCTTCGTTTAATTTGAGAGGAATTCTTATTACCTAATATTTCTTCATTTAATACATGGATCTGTGCTTCTTTTGACAACAGCACTCTTTTTCCCTTGTTTCCATGACAGTGAACACACAACAGAAAACTAGAAAGCCACAAATATAGGAATTCTAACAGCAACATTCCAGTCAATCTAGTTTGTGAGACAAGACTTCAAATAATAAACCTGTGTTCAGCAAGACTCAACAAATGATTGTCTATGAAGTAATAACTTGAGCAGAGAGCCACAAGTGACTAACGGAGCACGAGAGTGGCCAAGTGTAGCTAATCACTTGTGAAAGTAATCAGCCACTTGATTTGTTTTGCCTTGGAGAGCCCCATGATCAAAGCTACTCCCAGAGAGAACCTGGCAGGCAGAGCTGATTTCAGAAGCCACGATTATGGCATCTTGGTTATAGTATACCTGTGTGTCACTCATTCACCAAATACTAACTGAGCACCTACAATGGAGAGATACTGAGATTGGTGCTAGAAAACAAGAGAAAGGCAAAGTCTATACCCTAAAGGAGTTCAACATATTTTGGGAAGAAAATCAACTCTGGTTCTTAACCAAGGGAAGAAAGCTCTGGTAATATATACCACAAATCATCACTTGATGCTTATAATATGCTTAATTATTTTAAAAAGTGGGAAACACTAATAAAAACGTTTCTTTCCAAACAATGTATAAGTTCCACTTATCAGTATAGGTGCTATTTTTAATTTTATCTATTCCCAGATTCAATTTATTTATATTGAACATTTTCCATGTACCGGGCCCTTCCACATAGCCTTTGTCTGTTTTTCCCAAGGTATCTAAAAACTGCTTTCAATGTAACAAATATTTACCTGTAAAAAAGAAAAACTTGAACTAAAAAATACCAGTTTATGCTTTATATTGTCTTGGGTTAAATATTTCAAAGGAATCTAATCTTGCAAAACCTAATAAAAACCCATTATTTAAATTATATATTTTTACTTCAGTTTCTCACAGCTCACATTTACATTAATACTAAATAAAAGTAGTCTTCAAAAAGGCAGTGCACAATGCAGGATCTTTCTGGGCAACATCATGACTATCAATTATCAATGCAATACTAAGTGTAGTAGTGCTGTGAATACCGACGGTGCTACCCTGCTGTTTAAGCCACCAGATTTATGAGGGGTTCTTTTGTCTCTGATGACCATATGAAAAAGGATCTTAACTCATTCCATTTCCAGGTCCTGAGAACGTGTGTGAAATAAACCTACCTCTAGGAAATCTCCTCCGGCTAGTTCTCTTTAACTTTGGTCTCCCTCTTTCTTTCACTCTGTCCTGACAGCCATTAAAAGGACATTTTTAAGGTTTAGGAAATAGTTAGACAAGGGTTTTCATAATCTCCTTTAATGCCTGGACAACCAGGAAAGCAAGAGGGCAAGCTTCTTGAGGTCCGGGGCTGTAAGCCTGAGTCTTTTCCTCGCCGTCAGAGCTCGGCACAGTGTGCTCTCTAAATGATTATGAAGGATGATGACAAAAAGTCTGGGCAGCTCTTCTCTCCAAGGCAGCAGCCGAGAGGTAATTCAGGCCAGTGTGCAGTATGCAAAGCTGTCACTCAGATCTCCCACTTGCCTAAGGTAGCAGATGATTGGGTTTTGCATGCCTGGTTTACACTCTTCAAATATTTATAGACAGTTCTCTTTGCCTCAAGCCCTAGTTGTCACTTAGCCAAGTTATACATACATGGTTCTTTTAATCTTTCCTTAGAAATCAGTCCCTCTAAGCTCCTTAATCATTCTAGTTGCATTTCTCTCAACTTTTGGCTGTTCGTCTTTCTGGTAATTTATTCTGTTGAAATGCATGAAAATAATACAGACTTGGAGCAGAGAAAGGTTTAGTCATCTTTCCATTTTAAGGGTCAATGCCTTTCATGTGCAAAATACAATTATTTATCCATTTTCCTTATATATGATCATGTTTAAAAAAATCACATTTAAGTTGATGGATCAATCAATACATTGCAAGAGAAAGGAAGAAAAAAGTATTATTAGTATTATATTCTCTAAGGATGATATCATCATTGATTAAATGGTCTCATGTGTCTATAAACTGATTAATTTAACCTGCAGTATTCGAACATGGGGAAAAATGGGAATCCAGAACAAGACGGTCAACACAGAGAACTTAAATGCCCATCCTAAGATAACTACCTACCTGTGGATACTTCTGACTAACTTTAGCTTTTCAATGAAACAAATTAAAAAACAAGTTAAATTTTCCCATTATAAAAGTAATACAATTAAGAAAATTTCAAATAATCACAAATGAGGACAAGTTCCCAATAGTGCACTACCCAATGACAGCATTGAACATTTCTGAAGAATCTCACTTAAGCCTTTTTTTGGATGTACTGTTTCCTCCCCCCGCCCATGGGCATGCTCATAATCATCTGCACAGCTTAACATCTTACTTTTTTACTTAATATAACATAAAATTTCATGTGTTACATTGTCTCCAAATCATGATTTTTAATGACTACAGACTATTTCATCAAGTAAGTGGATGTGCCATAATTTTACAGTTCCCTATTGTCGGGCACTTGCATCGTTTCCATTTTTTTCTCTAGATTAAATGTCATTACAAAGAAAATCTTTGGGTATAAAGCTTTTCTGTATTTAAGATTATTCTTCAATTCATAACAGTAAAATTAATGAATAAAAGGATATCTAGAAAATAAATTGTGACAAAGAATTAATGCAAGTACTATTTGAAGTGAGAAAAAAAAACACTTTAAATACAGGTACATCTTTTGGCTCTGAGTGGTAACAAGTGAATGCTCAAATCTTAGAAAGTTGTAGAAACTGCACAGCTGTCAAAAATGGCAAATTCCAGTAAGTTAAATGTGGTACTCACTAATATGATACTTCTTGGTTCATGCTAAGTATACTGTTGACCCCCTATTAATCAAGCTTAAATTCTTAACCTTACCTAGATCTACCATCAGAAGACGAGTGAGGGCTGTGTAGAAGGTGGTTCGGCACCTGAAGTCACTGACACTGTAACTGTCACTGATGCCAAGAAAGGGGAAGTGTTCACTCTAATGAAAGCAAAAGAGCATCCAAAGTTACTAATGTTACCTAAACTACTCAGAAAACTCTAGTCATTAATTAAAGGAAACTAGACTCACCGTATGATTTTTTAGCATGAATTTCACAGCATCTATCTTCACAAGTTTTTTTAAAAGGATATAGGTAATAGAAGTTAAGGAATCTGAGGAAATGTAATTGTCTTATCAATAAGTAATAGATCACAAAATAACCTGAGCTATAATGGCATCAATTTCTCTTTATGAAGAATAAATATTGTTTCTAGAGAGTATTATTCCTATAGAAATGCCTTCCATTCTGTTAAAAAATGATAATCCATTATTAACCAGTGCAATTACTTTTCCTTTCTTATACATATTCTAGTTATGGAAAGGAAGAATGAATTTTATAATTAAGACAAAATTTTTTTTTTCTTACTATTAAAGCCTTGATAGTGGGAAATTAAAATTGACCCTTTTTAAATTTTGGGTATAACTTGAGAACTTCTTTTCACTTCATATTATTTCATAAAAAATAATTATGAAAGACCCATCATAGACTATTAAGAAAGAGAAAATTATTCAATTCTAAGAAACATGAGCTGAGTTAGCAGAGATCTAAGCAAATCCTGCTTAAGATGAAGAAGATAGAAATGTAATTAGGAGGATGTAGAAGACTGCGCATCAAGTGCTGAAGGGCAGGCTTAAAGGACCTAGTATTTCTCAAGGACCTACTAGGTGCAAGGCATTTTATATTTGTTAACTCACCTAATCTTCACAATTATATTGTTACATATTACTTATTATGCCTAATCTGTAGATAGGAAAACTCAGAGAAATTGAGTTACTTGCCCAAGATTACGCAGCTGTGGACTGCGAGTGCTGAGATTTGATTTGAGGTTTGACTACAAAGGCCATGTTCTTTCTCCTGTATCATATCACCTGAACAGTTCAACTCAGAATAAGAATAAAGTTGAAAAATCGTGAACAAGATCACAAGGCCTAGACAATTTCTGTTTCATGCTGTCATCAAAGAAGAGCTGAAGTGAGTTCTTAGAACATCTATTCAGTATAGAAACACCCTCCACTCTTACTTGGGGTTAACCCTAGTCGTGTTTCCTGCTCTAGCTGGGGCACCTCTTGGGTATTCTCCACATACTTACACCTTTCTTCAGGCCATAATAACCGTATGGGGCTCCATTCATGCCCCAGTGAATACACTGGCTCGTTTCCTTCACACCATCTTCAAGTGCAGAACTCTGTATATTGCCTCTGTACAGTGGCACTGACACGCCTAATTCTAAAGTTTAGTCACTCAGGTGTGGGTGTAAAAGAGAAGAAAATATACTGAACACAAGTCAGGAAACGTGGGCTTTCAGCCAGACTACACCGCCACTCAGTCAGTGGGGTGAGTCTGACTGCTGCACTCAGCCACTCTGAGCCTTGCTTTCCCTCTCTAACAAATGAGGTTGTCAGGTTGTAAGGATTTTTGTGAGGATCAGATGTAACCATCTTTGCCAATTATGAATCAGGGAGGAAGACACACAGAAGCAGAGAATTAACAGTTATGGAATGTAAACTTTCCAGAAGATAAGCGACTAGTATGATTCAGATTCAAGCCCCTCTAGCTCTAAAGCAACCACTGCAGTTGTATATTAAACAACTGTGTATTTGGCTTACCTCGACACTAGATGGCAAAGTGTCTAAGGGCAGGGGCCACAGCTATGTGTCTTCCTCAGTGGGTGCTCAGTGTACTGCGTGTGTCTGGTAGGCTGAAGGGCAGTAAGATCAGGGTAATAGGTAGCAAGTCTTCCCCTGTTTACAAAGATGCAGATTTGATGATTGCTCCCAGTGTAAATCACTGAGCAGAAGAACTGCCACTCAAACTTCACTCAGTTAAACAGGGGTAGGGATCAATAAGCTAAGAAATATCTTAAGTAATTACCAAATACAATTCTCTTTGAATTGCAAAGCTAAAAGTGACAGGGTCTATGGGTAGTAAGAATGCTGCCATTAATAGGAATCTTCCTGTCAGTGCTGCTAATAAAGAGCAAGTCATGTTTTGACAATAGAATATTTATGGTAGCAATAAACAGAACATTCACAGGAAGAATCTCATCTGCCAAAGACACATTTTCTGCAGAACTGCATCTGCGCACTTTGTACCAAGGCCAGCCACACTGCCTTTTAATTACATTCTAAAGAAAACAATGATTAAGAATGAATTTTTACTTTTTTCAATAAAAGAAAAAATGAAAGTTCATCTGAATATTTATATTCCCTTATATGAATTCTATTCAAAGCTAGCTATGGCCCTTAAGAGGATCTTTAATGTTTTTTTTAAAAAGGTAGATGGATATACCATTTATATAATCTATATGTATTTATACTTTCATTTTCTTCTTCTCTAATAGACTAGGGCTCTTGTAAGTTGCACCATTTTAGTTGGGTGTAATCCTAGGTTAGATTTCAGAGGCCTGCTGACAACAGTTCGTAACAGTACACATGGTAATGGTGGTTAACAGTAACAGCAACAGTAGCAGAAGTCTCAAATAGTGAGTAATTTAGTAAAGGTCACACATGGAACATATAAATGGTAGAGTCAAGATTCAAATCCAAAGTTCAAAGGTCTGTGTGACTTGAAAGAAGCAGCTCTCTTCACTAGGTTATATCATATTCATTTGATATTTTTTAAAACTGAAGTACAATTACAATGTGCCAATTTCTGGTGTACAGCACAATATCCCAGTCATGCATATACATATGTATACTTGTTTTCATATTTTTTTTTCCATTACAGGTTATTACAAGATATTGAACATAGTTCCCTGTGCTATACAGAAGAAACTTTTTAAAAATGTATTTTTATATATTATATATAGTGGCTAACATATGTAAATTGCAAACTCCCAAATTTATCCCTTCCCACCCTCTTTCCCCAGTAACCATAAGATTGTTTACTATGTCTGCAAATCTGTTTCTGTTTTGTAGATGAGTTCATAGTGTCCTTCTTTTTTTAGATTCCACATGTAAGTGATATCATATAGTATTTTTCTTTCTCTTCCTGGCTTACTTCACTTAGAATGACAATCTCGAGGTCCATCCATGCTGCTGCAAATGGCATTATTTCATTCTTTTTATGACTGAGTAGTATTTCACTGTATACATTCATTTGATTTTAAAGAGGCCAAATGATTCTACAGAAATCACTAGCTTCTTGAGATACAACTGCAACTGGAACTAGGTCCCAGAAAGGACAGGTAAAATGTTCCTCTAGGAGGCATCAGTTCACTAGTGAGCCTCATCACACCCACGACTGAGCAAACTCCATAGCCTAACACTAACTCAAAAACAAAATTCTCAGAAAATTCCTGTCTGTATCCATGCGGCTATGAAAACACTGACAAAGGTGAAAACGACCTTGCTGATATGACAAATGGAGAAAGGTAAGAAAAAGTCAAAAGAATGGCATATCTTAGAGATGGCCAAAATTTTTGAAAATCTGTATCCTTTTAAGAGGAGATTAACCAAATTGAGAATGACCTGGTTTCTTAAGTTACAAGAGTACCATATACTTCAGTAGCTAACAGGCACAGAAATGCCAAGTATGACTTCAGTTCATGATATCAAGCCTTTACTGAGTACTACCAAATTTCACCAATCCTAAAACACAACTGTCTATAAAAATATTACCATTTTACATGCTACTAAGAAAGAAAAAGTGTTTAAAAATACCATCAATTACAAGACATTTTATTTACATAAGTGGTAAAATGTGAAAAAACTTGTTTTCGACTCAAAGAAGCAAAGTACTAGATGAATGATATTACTAAGCACAAGAGGGCAGATGATGGTACTGATCTCGGCAATTCTGCAAAACCCATAAATATTTACAAATATTACAGACAGAATTAGATCCTGATGATAGAAGAAAGTTCAGAGATAACAAAGTTAACCGTTAGAAATTACTGTAGGTAGAGGATAGGTACGTACTGTAATTAATGAAATATTAGTTTAGCTATTTCAAAAGTAGAATTATGCTCATGAACCCTACTATACCAAACAGGTATAACCCCAACGAAACATCTTAAGGGATACTAATAATCACTTACAAGGAATAAGAGATAAGGCTTAGTCACTCAACAGAAGGGGAAACAATATGTTGAAATGTCTGTTATGTGATGAACTTTTGAAACAATAGAGAAAGGAAACAAAAGAATCCAAATCTCTTATAATTTACAACATAATAGGAGAGAGAACTAGCCAACCCTGGGCTATATTATATTCACCCCTAGAAATATAGATAAGAATTAGGTGCTCAAGAACATTATGAAAAATAAATGATAGAAATGAAAATGAAGTATTTAACAGGACCTACTATGTGACTGGGTCAGTGGTAGTAGGTGTTTTATTATAGTTAGAAAATACAGATATATTTTATAAATATATTATCTTACTTAATCCTTACAAAACCCGAAGAGACGGATAATATTCCCTTTCTACAGATGAAGGAACTGAGCCTTGGAGAAATTAAATGACTTGTTCGTGTTCTTTCAGTTAACACAGTGGCTAAGGGTTATAACTATTTCAGGATGACTCTACTTTAGCAAGACCTGAAAATTTAAGAGACCTAATTGAGTTACAATGGGTCAAATGAGGAGAATAGCATATGTGGTGATTCAGTGAAAGATAATGAAGGGTGTCAAGGGGAAGGAAAAATAAATTTCCTTGGCCCAAGCATAAAGTACAAATTGTGGTTGAGTGGTGGATCAGGAAATAGTTATGGGAACTCAATAAGTCAAGTACCATTAAAGGACTCAAGTTTAAATCAATAATTTTACTTTGACCCAAGAAGAAAGTGGAAGTGATTCTAGGCTTTTGGGACGAGAAATGATCAGATCAAACAATACTCAAGGAAGGTAATCTTGTGAAGCAAGCATCTACAAAGAATGGAGTGAAGGGCTGCATCAGTGGGCTACAGAAGAGGAGTAGAGAAGAGTCTTATACGTCATTCTAGTATAAAAACAAATGCAGCAGATAACTTATGGGATGACTTTTCCAAGGATGACAAGAGATAGCAAACAAAGAAATAAATCAGCATTTCTCTTGATGAGAAATGTTAACAGAAGTATGCCTGGGGGACGTAGCTGAAACTAGTTTTATTTAACATTCTGAAAACCATCTGGAGATGGTGGTATTCACTGAAATAAAGCAATATATTTTAATACCGTTTCACAAAAGCAGAATTACTACTGGTTAGTACTAAATATCTCCTGTAAGAGACATACTCAATTTTACTTTCATCCTTCACTCGTATTTCATTCTAGACCTTCGTTTTATCTCTCATCCTCTACTCTTTCCTGTTTTGTATCTTTGTGTGTGTGTGTGTGTGTGTGTGTGTTTTAATGGAGGTACTGAGGATTGAACCCAAGACCTTGTGCATGTTAAGCATGTGCTCTACAACTGAGCTATACCCACCCACCTTTTAGAGCTGTTTTTCTGTTTGTGTGTGTGTGTGTATTGTTTTTTTTTTTTTTTTTAATTTTAGGGGGGAGAGGTAGTAAGGTTTATTTGTTTATTTATTTTTTAAATGGAGGTACTGGGGATTGAACCCAGGACCTCGTGTATGCTAAGCACACACTCTACCACTGAGCTACATCCTTCCCTCTACTCTTTTCTGACCCCCCCCACCTTGTTCAGGATTCACACTTCAGTGCTGGGAAGATCAGTGACAGGGTGAGGATGTCTGGTTTGCACATTACTCGAATATTTAATGGTTTATGTATAAACCATAACTAAATGACCCTGAATAAAAAGAGCTCCCTCAAAGCCCCCGTATCAAAATGCCACATTATTTTTATTTTTATTTTTTTTACATTTTTTATTGATTCATAATCATTTTACAGTGTTGTGTCAAATTCCAGTGTTCCACATTATTTTTAATGTGTAGATTTCCAGAAAATTAGTATGTGAGTTACATTTTTAAAAAGAAAAAGAAATTATATTAATAAAACAATGGATTTTGAGCTCTCAGGAGAAATGTAAGAAAGGAAGTATGGAATCAGGATCAATTCTGTTAGGATTTAAAATCTGTGAGGGCAGGCTCTGTATCTCATTTGTCCTTTGCCCTGTGTTTAGCAAACATTTAGCTAATATTTGCTGAACTGAAAGAGGCCAGTAAGATAAAGTAAATCATTCAGGTAAGTATGGAACTAAATTTAAAAATCACTATTTTATTCTTACTCAATATTAAATCTAAGGCTGGAGCTCTGGGTGTTGTACTTAAACAAACAAGCTAAAAAAGACAAATGAAGCTGGAAGAAAGGTTTGGGGCTGCAAAAAAATCTTGTTGACAAGTAGCATGACCAGAAAACAGAGTCTTCAGCTTACAAAATGGAAACAGTTGAAATAAACAAATAGATAAATAGTTTTATGATGCATGTGAATAGGACTTACATTCACCAAATACTGGTGTACAGGAACTAAGGGAGATAGTCTCAAAGTCTTAGAAAGTTAATCTGAGGCCAAATGAAAGGAATTCTTTCTTTAGCAGATAGCTTCACGGGTGTCCAGACTACGCACTGGCCCAGGGTCCCGTGCTTAGAAGGGCCTGTGCTTAGTTCAATGCTCTGCTGCCAAGGTCTTGAGATTCTTAATCATTTATGAACAAGGCACCCCAAATTTTCATTTTGTACTGGGACCTGTGATTATGTATGTGGTCTTGCAGTAACATGAAAAAATTATTCATCCTAAGAATTGTTGAGGTTAACAGTATCAACGGGGTAAAATGAGTTTGGACAAATTAATGAATTAATGTAGAATTCTTTAATGAGAGTCTGCTTTTGAAAAGCTAAAGATATTTTGGGTTTTCTCAAACCTTTCAGGATGATGTAATGAGGGCAGCTACCAACAGAGGGCCTAACAGAGAATGAAATTGCCTTTCTCATTATTGTCTATCTGAAATCCAGAGACATGGAACTGCTATAAATTTGAGTAAACAATGAATTGCCGTAGAAATACTGGACAATTATTTTTCAAAGCAGGAAAAATTTAAAACAATGATTAATAAACAGAATTTTGGGTGAAATGTGACACTTCTCTCCCTTTTTCTCAGCATTTAAAATAAGTAAGTTTATTGGATTGCTCTGTATGACCCAGTTTTGTCTCTCTCCAGTTTTCCTGGCAGCTTCCTTGTTCTAATCACTTGAACAATCTTACCCCTTTCCCAGTTAGACAGAAATCAGAATTTACGACTAGAAAACATTTCAGAGCACGAAGAAGATCCCCAAGAACTAAACCTGACTGTGGAGGGCTGCCCCAGGACAGTCATTTCAACCCTGCGCATCTTAGAAAAGCTACTTAGAATCTGGAATTCTTGAAATTTACTCTTGGAAAATTAAAGAGTACATTAAAAAGTAACCAGATATGCTTGCTAAATGTATCATACAGGCCCCATGTAATGAATCTGATGGGAAAACAAACTTTCTCTCAAAAAGGCCACTGGATTTCAAAGTTACAATAATCTTACACCAAAATTTACCAACAAAAACCTTGGGGTAAATGCAACAGGGCTCTCCAGTTAAAATCAGGGGACTTAATGTAACAGTAGCCTCCTCATACACATTATTATTTAGAAAAGCAGACTATTTCTAAAAATGTCAAGGCTGCCTTTTCCAAGTGAAGATAAATGCCCCTGGAGAAGAGTCTGTGGGAAAATACCTGACTTTTCTGTTTAGAACATTCAGTTCTATTTTCTAATTAGCTTAAGGCAGAAGTCCTCAAAGTATGGTCCTTGAGCCACCATCATCACCTGAGACTTGCTGAAAATGCAAATTCTCAGGTCTCAGTCTAACACCTCCTAAAACATGAACTCTGGGGGTGAGGGGGTCCAGTAGTTTGTAGTTTAACAAGAACCCCAGTGATTCTGATAATCACTGAAGTCTGAGACTACTGTCTTAGGCAGGTAAATACAAGGCTGTTTAGCACCTAAAAATGAGGATCTTTTGTGATTTCAATTTCCAAACAAGCAGTCAGATACAAGAACACCAAAGTTCAGAGACTGGCTTGGAGGACCATAAACACTGAGAAAGATTCACTCAGAAGATGACAAAAATAGAAAAAAACAACACAATAAGTATTTGAAGACATGTATTATAAAATAAGAAACATTTAAAACCTTTATAGTAAGACAACATGCTTTTCATTTGTTGCCAGTACTTTAAATAGAAATGTCTTGAATATTAATATATAAACATTAATATATCCACTAATAGAGGCCAATTGGTGATGATTTTTATCTTTCATAACTGTTTCTATCGCTGAAGAGTGCCATCTTGTTTTTAACACAGAAATAATGTATTGCTTTAAAATCAGGATTTGAAAACACATTACGATAAAGAAATCGATTAGAAACAACAAAACATGCATTAGGTAACCAGCAACTGCGCTGAAAAAGATACACCACTCACATATTCCATTATGTAAATGAATTCAAAGATATTTCATGACTGATCAGCTAGAAGGGACATAATGATTTATAATTCAAATAACTGAGCACTGAAATCAAATTGAGTTAATATATATTTCTAAATATGCAAACCTGAAATAATTGTTAAAAAATATAAATCAATGTACCCATGTTGAAATCATTCCTATCCTTTGGTATGAAATGCTATAGCTTTTAAACTTTTATCTAATAAGCTTTCTGAAAATATGGTTTTTTTATTAACTTCAAGAAGAAGTACTCAAAAGCAATAAGTAACTTGCAAAATAAAAGGTTATAATCTTAGGATTAAAGATATAAAAGATAAAAGGTGATAGGAAAGCATCTTAAGTAGCAGATACAAATAAATTAGGCATTATGCAAATTATACAAAAAAGAATACAAATCAAATTAATTGTATATCAGATTTCAATTTCAACCAAAAAAATAGGGTAAATCTAAACAATAGATATGTGCTATAAAATAACACAGGCTTCTTTCTAGATAATATGCTCTCGAAGTAATTCATTGTGAAAAGGCCAGAGTTTGCAATACTAGGAAGTACTTATAAACCACTTCATATGTTAGAAATAGAGTATTTCAGCATTATTATTAAAAAAATACAGGTTGAGTTTTTTTTTTTAATAAGAAAAAATACGTATCTTAAAAAGCCAAAATGACCACTGGAATTGGGTTGTACATCACTTTCCAGTAAAAAGGAAAAACAGCCTGGACAGGTGTAATTTATCATTTTTCTGATTTAATATCAAAGAAATATATTAAAATAATAAAAAGAATCCTGAAATCCTCAAAATTTGTAGTGATAAATAGCCCTCCCTGTCTTTATTGCATTATACCTACTAACAGAAATATTGCATGGTGGATTTTGCCAGACAAGGACGATTATTTTCCAATAAAAAGTTGCATATTAAATTCCAGCACAAAAGTGGGTGTCTAATACTTTGGAAATCTTTTATGGCTTGCCAAAGAACGCAATTTTAAACTTAACTAATACAAACATATTCCTGGAGTGAACCTACATTAAAGATTTCCATCCAATGCCACCCAATTTCAGAATGTTGTCCTCATATTAAAACATCAGCTAATCTTAGCAGTTAACTAAACGAACACTGATTTTTCACAACTCCTATGTATTTGATAGATAACATATAAAAGATAATCTATATGCTTCTTTCTCATTGATCAAAATATAATAGTATCAATGATAATCTAATAAGAAAGGATGATTTTGGCTTTAGATTTTAAAAATCTGCTAAGTAGATACCTAAATATTTAATGCGTACTGGGAAATCTTATTTTAGAGTAAATAATATTTTGATTTGGTGGGGGAAATCAAAGTGGTCAGAAGGCTTATAATTTCCTTTCTGTTACTCTTTTGTGCCTCTTTACTAAGGAAAATAATATTCTTTTCAATTGAAGAACACTGAAGAAATACTGGCTCTAAGGAATTCAGTTTTTATAAAATAATATTCTTAAAACATTTTTACCTTCTTAAAACTAGTTACATGCTTTCTTTTGAAACAAGAACATCCTGACAGTTATGAAAAATCATGGACTAAAACATGTAGTTGCATACTTTCTCATCCATTTACAAACCTGGGTGAGTATAAACATAACTTGAGTTAGAAATCTATATGTCTATATAAATTCAATTGTGACACTGAATAAAATGCTTCATATTATGTAGCTAACATAAATCTTTCAAAAATATGTACTTATAGATAAGGCTAAATGAAAGGCTTTTTATTAAAAAAAACTCTTGAAAAATTGTAAATAAGGAAATTACCTGGCTAATAGAATGTACCTGTTAGGTTGTTTATGTACATTATCAGATATATAGTAAAAAGGATATCCAACAGATAGGTCATTTAGGAACTGAAGCGTCCTTGAAATTACAGGCTCACATCTTCCCCAGTATTTAAGGTTTGTAACACTAAACATAAAAAAAAAAATTTAATTATGATTAAAGTATTTGCTTGCAAAGGGAGAACAATGGAAGTACACATACATTCATGTAAGTTAGATGACCTAAATCACAAATATCTCACAAAGTGAAAAGTGGGTTTAAATTCCAATGGAACATTTTCTAGTCTATTCTTTTTAGACTGTATACAAAATTGTACACAATCAATGCACAATGAACATTGCTCTCCAAATGGTGTATTATTCTATAAATTTAGTTTTATAAATTAAAAAAGTTGCTAACTGTTTCACAAAGAAACATCAAGTTTGTATCCAAAACAAACCTATTAGGGAGTGAGAGCAGGAGTTACAAAGGAAGTCAAATAGAGGCTTATAGTTACTGCCAAGAAACCAACCATCAAACTTGTGGCTCCAAAACTCACCTCTTATGATGGTTGTTTATCTAACTTTCTTATCTGTAAGCAAGACAGTGCTATCTATCTGTTATACAGATCAAGTAGGATTTCAAGTGGAGGCATATAAGTTTAGGCAAAGTGTACAAAGTTATGTCTATGGCCTGAAAGTAGTTAATTCTGCTAAGAGTATAAGGGTAATTTAAGGACAGTTTCCACGGATTATGTCTCTGATAGCCATAGGTTTCTGCTGGAATCAATGAATGCCCGGCCTGAAGGCAATCAAATCTCTCTCAATCATTCTAATTTGCAATAATATCTTGAGTTGGTCTTTAAAACTGAGCATTTTCTTTCTAATTAAAAAAAAGCTGCCCAATTGAACTGAAGAGTCAAAGTCTGTAAAATTTTCAAAACCACATTTTGATATTGCATACTGCAGTTGAATGGATACCTTGACAAATAATTCTTTTTGGATGGTGAATTCTAAATATGTGAAATTAAGTTTCAAATAAGAACAATGCTACTATTCTAAGAATTAAAGCATAATTTAAAGTCTTTTATTAAAAATTAGTATTTATGAGGAGATTTAAACACAGTATAAAGATCTACTAGATTCAGAACAACAATAAAAGAAAAATCAAAGAACCAAAGCAGGAACTCACATTTTTGTCATGAATGTTTCTAGAACATGGTTATCATCTGTTATTCCTAAGACTTCTGACATACGGGCATATACCTGCATGAAAACATTTAATTGTTAAAAACTTTGTCTTTAACATGTATTTTCAAAAGACTATTCCAACTGAACAAATGTAAAGATTCAATGCATTGTTATATCCTCCACACTGAAGTAGGAAATGAGTGGGGAGAACAAACTAAGAATTAAATTTTTAAAAATACAATTTAGAGATTTACCCTCCTCTTTTTCTTCCAGGGAGCACTTCCCTTATTTTGAAACATACACACACCCACACAAACCCACATTCACAGACTCATTTTATTCCCAGCATACCACATATTTTTTTTCTCAAAGTGGTAACAAACCACCCCTTTCTTAAAGATGAGCATCTGTAGGTAAAGTGAGTGCCTCAATAAAAGACTCCAACGTTAAAAAAATTTCCATTGGTTCCAGATTTTAGCAAATCAGCAAATAATTCAGGATTCTGTTAGGTAGTTGTAAAAATAAGGATTGCAAAAATAAGAGGAAGTTAAAGAATTTATAGAAATTCTCCTCAAGTATCTCTCAATAAGCTCCCCCAAATATAGAGATAGGTCTTACTTTCCATGCTGCAACTGGAATCCCAGGATCAGGGATTCTCTGCTGAATACATCGGGGCCTGAGAATCCACTAAGCTTCCAATCAGGGAGTGTTGGCTGCGGAGTTTGGGGTGCAACATTTCTGTCCCAACCCAAGCTACACTGAGCTTATAAACACATATCCCACTTCAAGTGGGAAAATGCCAGCGGCAGCCAATGGGAATATTCCCTAAATACCCTGGCAAAGCTGAGAGGTGGCTTGACACCTTCACACTCCCTGATGCTCTGGTGTGATTCCAGGTTATATCTGCCAGACGCCAGCTGTGTGGGATTTCTCTTCTCTGATTTGACCCCCTGTGATTGTGTTCTCTCATTCTCTCCTGATCTCCTGATCTGCCTATTTTCTACGGTATGGCAACTTAGCTTTCACTCACTCAGCCTTTTGTTTTTCATATGTAAATACTACCTTGATATACTGTCATAGGTGGTGAAAATGAGCAAAAAAAAAAAAAAAATCACAGAACAACCACAAATCATCCAGAATTACATGGTAATACAGAGGAGGAAAGCTGTTTGCAGCAGAGATCTCATACTTGGATTTTAAACACAACCAGAAGCTTGTGTTCCAGGGTTTTGACTTAAGTCCTATGACCAGAAGCTCCTCAGGCCAGCAGAGTGAATCAGAGGGAGAGAGAGGGGGAAAGGAGGGGGCAAATGAAAGAAGAGGTAGAAGAGTAGACAGGAGAAGCTGGATGAGAGAGAAAGAAAGGGAAATTGAGATTCAAATTCCTATTGCCTCTTCTGTTAACTTCCGAGTCCCACAGAAGAGCATTTCAATTACTGCATCTGTGTCTCTGTTCACAAGAGTAGGCCTTCATCTCTTATAAGACTAAAGCTATCACTGTAACATATTTGCAGGGAAGAGGGAGCCAGGAAGAAAGAACCCAGGGACGTTAGTTACCACCAACCCTCAATGATCAGAAAACTTTAAGCACATAGATGGCTCAAAGGAAGAATGTTTGTAAAACATGATCTTATCTCAACATGATCCAAAACCTCTCTCATGAATGAGAGCGAACTTAGTCCCATGGAAAATCTGATACTGATATGATTAATAGCACACAAGGCCCTTCACAACTTGGCCCCAACCTACCTCATCTTCTACTGTTTCCCTCAACCTGAAGCCATAATGAAATGTTCATGAAATACTGAGGCTTCTCATGCAGTTACAGATCTCTATGAGTTTACACACTGTTCATTTTTCCTGAATTGGCTTTCCTCCTTCTCTTCCTCTGATTCTCATTCAAAACAAGGCATCTCTGAAGCCTTCCTTGCCTTTCCAGGCTGTGTGAGTCGCCCTCTCCTTTATGCTCCTACAGTATCTGGTCCATTCCTCTAGCACGATGCTTTTCACACTGTAATTGTTTGGGTGTTCATCTCACTCACCACTCTGTACTTTTGTAAAACAAAATTTTACATTTTCAAGACTCTGCAAATGCTGTTTTTTTTTAATGGCAAAGACCAGAATTAACCTGATTTTGATTTTGCCCATGCCACCTTGAATAATAAAAATATAAAATGTGATTTTAAGTGTTTAAGACATTTTAACATTTTAAATACATTTTTTTACTGACAGTTCTTACAAGGAAGTTTTCTGCTGTGTCCCTGGCATTTATGAAAGGAGGAAGCTAAGCAGGCAGGTCTGTTGTGCTCTGCTGTCAAAACAGTTTCTCAAAGCATCAGATTTGACCCAATAAGGTACTAGAAAAAACAGTCAACATTGACACATGGCAGTGCTTTAATCCACAATTATCCTTGTAACTTGCACCATTCCTTTTATCATCCATTAGCTTTGATTCCCATTATCCCATCTAGAACTGTGTCAACGCTTTTGTCCCTAGGGATCTCTCTCCACTACCAGGATCTGACAGTCAGGCTTGAGTACTAAACAGGATCATTACCTCTTAAATCCACTTATCTGATCTACTGAATAGTAAATTGAAAAGCTCATTAAGAGCAACAATCTGATTTGTTTTCACGTGTGACAGGGTCATTTAAAATCAATGTATGATTACTGCATTTCTTTTAAAAGGCTGTCTCACGTTTTCCAAGGAGCCTTATCAGTCAGAGAACATGCAGATAATGTGAAAATGTCTTCAAAGATCTGAAATGCAATTATACTGCAGACATACATAATTTCGGGGGTGAGAAGTAATTTGTCCAGTGAGAAAATATCTATAAAATTGTTTACCATAAAGCACAAGTCAATGAAAGTTTCCTATAGAAAAAATTCTAACACAATATTTAGGGGTTTTCAACATTTTCTAAAATTTCCATCACTCCACCAAAAATAATTTTTATGACAGCAAGAAGAAATTATATCACAATATGTACTCATTTTAAGAAAAGAAATAGGAGCTGGCACAGGAGTGAAAGAAAACAAAAAAACCTCACTTTCAGCTCACAGATTCCCAACCTTTTATTTTATAATCAATTAAGACAATTTGATCTTAGTGAAAAATAAGCAAAAATCTAAGAAATAAGAGACCATGCCCACTTGCGCTGTTCATCCATCTTTGAAGGATACAATAAAGTTGAATAAATGGTTATGCCTTTGGTTATGTATTTCACATAATTAGAGATACACACATTGTAAGTTAGTTTTTGCCCATTAGCCTGTAATTCCTCCCTTTCTTCCTTTAAAAAAAAGATGCTTATATTTTATTAGACTACAAACTTCCTGAGAGCAGAGATGATGCTCTCTTATCTCCCACGCATAACACTCAATAAATGTTTGTTAAATGAATAAAAGAATGTAACGTTAAAATGCGCATTTTGGCTGACTCCATTTCATTCACAGTTTTTTAACAAAAGGAAAACAACGAACAAAAGGTGTGTTTTTTATACAGAACTTATTTTTCCCTGTAAAAATAATGTATCCCAAATTCGACTCACTGAAGAACCATCTAAAAATTTTATTATTTAAAAAGATGTAGTGTTAATACTTGAATAATATTTCTGGAAGAAATTCTCCCTATAGGTTCACTAAGAAGAGCTCTCCTCCTCTGGATACTCAAAGCATCCATTGTTGCCAGCCTGTTAGTGGCACTTCTAAAGTAACAGCATATGATCTTGTTGAGTATTCATTTTCCATGTTAAAAGGTTTCCTCCATTACGTCAAGCATGTGCTGTCTAAGGGCAGGGAAAATGACTATTCCTCTTTATATCTCCAGAAGTACTGAGAACACTGTCTTGATAAACTTAGCAACATAGATAAAGCTCAGGCTTTGGTCCCAAAGATAACTGGGTTTGGATTCTGGATCTGCCACTAACTATGTGTTACTTAAAGTCTCTGAATCTTGGTTTTTTGCCTGAAAAATAGGAATAATAATAGAACATACTTTATAGGCTTTGGGGAAGATTAAATAATGACATCTAACACAGAGCCTGGCATTCAGTAGCTACTCAACAAATGCTGCTCTCCTTCCTACTCCCTCTTACCGTCCCTTTCTCATAACAGGTGCTAATACTGTCAGCTAATGTCTTTCCAACAGAAGACTCATTACTAAAAAATACCAGAAGGGTAAGAAGGTGATAACCTTGAAGATTTACACCCAGAAAAAAAGGTTAAAACAAATAAAATTTTGAAATTTGCATTAGCTGTGAAATCTCTAAATATAGTCAATTAACACATTCTAATCATGGTCAGAAATGACATTCGCTAACGACATAGAGCTTCAAAATTTCATGATACAAAACAAAATTCTTTCTACTTCTAAGTAGTTATTGCCTTAGAAGCTAAAAAAAATTAACCATTTTAACCAGTCATCCATCTCTTTGACTCCTGAAATACATGAAATTGTTAGAAATGTAAGAAATTATCATTATTACAGTCTTAAGGAGGCATGCTCCTAAAAAACTGCCCTAATATGTTTGTTTTCTTATCTCTATTCATTTTACTGTGAAGGTTTTTTTAAACTTCAGAAAAAAGCACTTAGACAAACACATACCACTTCAATGACCTTCAACATGTTCAATATGCTTCAATATGTTCTCTCACTTCTCAAATATTGCCTGTGTATATGCAGGTAGTTTATATGATTTTACATCTGGTTTTTAGAAGGGAAGCCAGACAAGATAAGAAAACCAGACAAGGGAATACACATACAAACAGCAATAAGATTCTGAGTTGTAAATTTAATTTAATAAAGAATAAAAGCATGTGCTGCGATAATTTTTAAATTGCTTTCTTTTTCCAATCCTAATCCTTGGTCTTGAGTATCTGCAGCATTGTCTCTAACATTCTGGTTATAACTTTGAAGAAACTAATTATGTCAATCCTTAAATTTGAAGTAGATTACAGAACTGGGGAACCCAGAATATTAGTTCCTAAAGGTTGTATGGATATATAATGACAGTTACAGAAATTCAATAACAGCCCTCTATGAAATGTACTCAAAAGCACCACATGAAACAAATTAAGAAGAACAATGAATCTCTCATTCTGTGTAAATAAGAAAATAAGAGAAAACATTGGTTCTATAGGTTTTCATAAGAGTTGTTATAATGAATTAAGATTTTGGATAATGAATCTTCAGAAAATTACAGTAAGTTAATACCCTTAGGCCTTCTATAAATGTTTAAGACATTATAACTTTTCCAAGAGCTTTTATAAGCAGGCTCAACGCAGAAAATTAGCAGTGCTATAGAAATCAACAACAAAGTATTTTGCCATCAGATGACATACTTTCCTGAACCAATTTAGTCTAAAACATTTGCATCCAGTAATATAAAATTGATGCCATAAAATTAAAATAAAAAACCCCAACAACTGTGAATTTTAAAGTATTGCTTCAATCTATTGAAATGATGTATAAATCAAGATTTTTAACCAAATATAATTTGGTAAAACAAAACCTGTCACTGGAAAGGATCCAATATAATAAAAGCATTAGAGTTCCCGAGGAAAAGAATTTTGGAACTGAGTATGAACTCACTTATTATGAGTAAAAAACCAATTTCCATATTTTTGTCTCAGGTTTTAAGTGCCCTTGAGGCCAATGCAGTGCGTTCTATATGAGAACCCATTAAAGTGGAAGCTAGGGGAGAGAGGAGCAGGAGAAGGGTACAAGGAAGCTAATAGAGCATCTAATGACTTGGATCTAAACAGTGTGGAGCTAAAGATATTGAGCTCTTCCATGAACGTTTGAAGAAAAATAAAACATGATCATCACAATTAACTTGTGACCGCATCAAGAGAATTAATGGTACAAGCAATATTTTTGCATATTAAATGCGTAAACCTAGTGATGATTAATAGATCCACATTATTCTTGACTAATTTTTCCACATCATTTAAAATAGCATCACAAAATACAGGACCAAAATTAGGTGAAAAATCTTTTGTCAAAACTTGATTTTAAAGCCATAATTTACGTCAGAAACCAAGTGGCAAAAGGTTAGGAATCTGCTTGCCCCACTCAGTGGAATACAGAATGGCATCTGATAAAGAAAAGCTGGTTATGGAAATATAAAATAAACGTGAATATTAAGTATTTATTTCAATTAGAATATCTGAACCCACCATCTGTGGTGGCCATCTTGCTAAGGGGACATGTACCTAACAAATCTCTTAAGAGGCGTTCCCAATCTGCTTGAATAAGCTATTGTATAAGAAAACTTGGAGCGACCACTTTGGCCTCGCATTTCCTTCGCTCCACATCCTGTGGCACAAAGCATGAACTCAGCAGGCTGGGGTTCAGGGCTGCCTGCTGCCTTGTGATAATCCCCTCTCCCAGTAGGGGCCTCCACTGATGCATGGCTAAGAACATGCTTCCTCTTTTGCTTGCACCCCAGTGGGGTTTCCATTCCTAACTTGGGCCCAAATCCAGATTGCTAAGGAAGGGTTCCAGATGCTGCCAGAGATATTTTTGGATTGGTTTCTAAACAATAATCTATCAGAAAGAGGAGTAAAGGTACAGTGTGAAAACCAGCAATACTGGTAATTTTGGAGAGATTCTTTCCTTCCCACCCCTGACCAGATCTAAGGTCTAACTACCACCTGTTCAACAGAAGCTGGCTGTTTGCCTCATTTTCCTTCAGGGAGCCACTGACTAAGGATCTTCACCAGCGTGAACCTAATGCCTCCCGACAGGCCTTCACTAGCCAAGAGGGACCCGGGTCGAGCGCACCAGTTATTGGTCACAGGACACACAGCCCATAGAAAGACTCCCGTGGTGCAACCAGCTGAAAGCCAACTAGAGAAGATGGGGAGTGTACATTTGTCCTGACACAGCTTTGCTCCTGCTGGCTGCCAACTCATTCCATGTCTGAAGCCAAGCTTCTGTTAAACTAGTCTTCTGTGGCTAAATCCAAGGTAAAGCCTTGGGTAAATATATTATCTTCCCAGGTTCAGACAATAAGAAGCTAACCCTGGCTATGGCACAAGGTTATTGGAAGAAGGCTTCATTAATTTTGGTGGAAGGTTTTGAAATCATGGTCTGAAGGGGCATCTCAGGCATTTTATTTATAATTCTTCGCAGTAGCAAATTTATAAGATGACATGATTAGATTTTGGAGCAATGAATTGATGCTGGATGAAATTTGTGAGAGGGTGATGGCAGAGGTGGGGAACTGGGAAGTATTTTGTTTAATTTCTTATACCTCTTAAAGGTATCAGCCAGAAACATATTCTGGTATAACAGACACACGTGCTCTAGACACTGCTCAGTAACATGCTATTCAATGAGTAACTGGTTAGAACTGGTCACTTCAGAAATGCTATAATCAAGAACCTAGGCTGCTTCCATACCATGCAAACAAACTAAACAGAGGCTTTGCAGTTAATACTGCTTATTAGCTGACTATTGAACACTTAATTATAAAATATGCACACTACAGGATTAACACAGTGCATAAAAAAGGGAATCAAGACAACGCACCCTTACACTTCTCACTGTGCATGTGCCTAATTTAATCATAACAGTCTTGGGCTGTGGTGAGATAAGTATAAAGACTAGTGATCCACCACAATAACCAGCAGCTCAACTCACCTTAACTATTTTCCAAGCCTCCTCTGGAACTCTGGACACATCACTCCTCAGGCGTACAACCTAAAAAGCACAGAGTTTAGGCACCTGCCACCTGGTATCAGGGATAAGAGAAGATCAGAAGGCCTTCCCAACTTCAGATATAGGGAGAATGTGGCTCAGGATATTTATGGCTGTCACTTAAAATATTCATGGGGCTTTGATTTTATTCTGGAGGCTATGAGTAGAGGCATAGTGAAGTGCTGTTCAAAGCCTGGATGTGGTTATATGGATTACAATGGGTTTGCGTCCATGAAATAATTCAAGAAACCAATTACTAAAAGATAGCCCTAAAAAAGAACAAATTATAAATAACACCTGACAGAACTATTTTTAAGAAGCTCTTAGTAATGTTCTTTCCCATGAGGCACTGTCATTATGCAAGTGTAGCAACTGGAGCTAATGATGTAAGTAGACAAAGTCAACTTTTGATGGGTAAAAGTACATGTTTAATAAATGAAACTCATTTCTGTAGTCATTCAGAAGGTAAGCAAATCATATTGAGTCTTCAACCACTTAATCTAATTCTTGCACACACACTCTTTCCCCAATTCTCTAAAAGCATGCCAAATTATGATTATAGTGGATTTTAAGACTTTACTTGGTCCCCATCTCCACTTCTAACACCTTTGTTTTATTCATACATGTTTCCTATTAATACTATTCTATTTCTGCCTCCACACTGCCTCTCTGAAACATGTCCCATTCCCTACATCCAAAACAACTTCTTCAAGGGTCCTTCCTCGTTAGTATAGTGGTGAGTATCCCCGCCTGTCAAAACAACTTCTTCACCTTCCTCCTGTGAGATACCAAGTCTTTACCCCTCTGGGAAGAACAATCTGACATGATGGGTACAGGAATAACGGCCCAAGCAATGAAGAAGGGGAGCCAAAAATCATCCATATTTTTACTACTGTCCAAACAGCTATTTTCATTTTTTCACTATACTCACAAACTTTACTCAAAAACGTTGATCTTATAGTCCTTTGTATCTTTTACTTTATGTTCCTCACACTAGCCTAGTTAGTGACAACTCTAACTTACCCTAAATGCAACAGACCAGAGTTCACCTTCTGGTGGCCTACTGACGTCTTCAAACACTAAGACCCGGTTTCTCTGAGCAGCCAGTATCTGCAACAACAGGCGAAGTAGTCCTTCCACCCTCGTCTTCCTACTGAATACTTCTATGCTGAATATTAGCTACAACATATGCAAAAGTCCAAGTAGTAAACCAAGATAATATGCAGCTGCCCAGGAAGCATATTCTTCTTGCAGCAAGAAGACAGAAATGAGCAAGTCTCTATATATTTTACGTAACTTCAACCAGGAGGAAACAGAATACATGTGTGGTACAACACACACAGGGTTTTGAGTGAAACTGCTGGTTGCTTGACAGGGAACAGGCATTCAATAAATGTTTTTATTGAACAAATTAACACCATAATTCTAGTTAAATCAGTTAGTCTCTGAGAGTCTCAGTTTCTTTATCTGTCAATTGGAAAGAATAATATCACAAAGAGTAGTATCACAAATTAGATGGTAGTCCAGTGAAGTGGTTAAAGACAGATTCTGAAGCTCAAGACTAGTTGGATTCTACCACTTACTGAGTTGTTTTGAACAAGCTGCTTACCCTCTAAACCTGTTTTTTTCAAATATAAAAATAAGGATGATAGTAGGACCCAATTTACAGAATTTTTGAGAAGATTAAAGCAGTTAACATACATAAAGGGCTTAGAATAGCCCTGGTACACAGTACAATTTCCATAAAGTACTGGCTATTATTATTGTTATCATCAAATGCTGTATTATATATAGCACTGCAAGCATAGTGTCAGGAAAACCTGAAAAGTTTTTTCATCCTTTTCCATTATGGTTTATTATAGGATACTGAATATAGTTCCCTGTGCTAGACAGTAGGACCTTGTTATCTACTTAATATACAGTAGTTTGTATTGGCTAATCCCAGACTCCTAATTTATCCCTCCTCCATCCTCTTTCCCCTTTGGTAACCATGAGTCTGTTTTCTATACCTGTGAGTCTGTTTCTGTTTTGTAAATAAGTTCATTTCTGTCATATTTTAGATCCACATATACTTGGAATGTTTTTAGTACACAGTATGTACCAAATAAACATTAATTATTAGCTATTAGAATGGGGGTTCAGTAAATGGCCACTAGTATTATTAAACAAGATGTAGTCAAACACTAGTCTGACAGCAAGATTGTGAAGAATGCTGGAAAATGGGTATCTGTTCTAAACTGGTATATGAGTAGTTTTAGTAGTGGTTAAAGAAGACTGATAAGAGGGGAGAAAGCCCAGTGAAAGACAGCCTACCCCCTAGTCTTGTATCTTCTACCTGCAACTTCTGTCTTACAGAGGAATAACAGGAAACGTGATGAGAAAGGAGACAGGAAGAAAACAGAATGCTCTGTGGCAGCAGGCAATGTTTTATCTCAAGGGCTCATCTGTACAACGTAAGTTCCTGATCTCAAAGTCCTCATCTTCCTTTCTTGAGTCATCACAAGCTCCTGCTTCCTGTCTCCAAGGTAAGTTCTCATCTCCCTGGGTAAGTAGATGATTTACATCCCTGTGTCCAATAAACTATCAAAGTCTTTCCAATTCAGGTAAATGAGTCTACACAATTCTCTGAGTTTTGTTTGCTAAATTAAACGTACACAGACAAAGAGTTCCAGAACATCATCATCAGAGTTTTAAATTATCAAAAAAGTTTTTGTGTGATAGATCTAGTAAGAACAGACAGGCACTGCCTTTCATACGTGAAGATACTTGATCTCTGACAGTAGATTATGGGTTAAGTTGCTTCTCCTACAGTAGAGTGGATTTGATCAGGTATCTAGGGTCTAGCTGAGTTCTCCTGTGACTGATGGCTAGCCAGAACTAGAGGTCCAATCCATGGTTGTAGAGATGAGATTTTTTTCCTTGGGAAGTAAAACAGCAAATATGAGGGTGAAACTTGTGATAATGGTCTTACCAGTCATTACACTTAAAACTGATCATGCCTAGAATCATGTCTAAATACAGTTAAGCACAAAGTAGAAACCTAATACAGGTTAGTCTAATTTTGGAGATACATATGATCTCAAATGATGATTCCTAGGCATTTTTCATTCTACATTACCTGAAAATACAGAATTTGTAACTTACAGCATGAATAATGTTTTAATACCCAGTGCCTTGAACTTTAGGGACTTCAGGAATGTTAAGGTTGAAGAGTACTGTGTCAGTAAGGCAGCTGCACCTGCTGAGAAGGGTGGTGTTACAGTCCATGTCTCAGAAATGAAAATAACCGGGAAAAAAAAAAGAAAAGAAAAAAGGACAGTTGAGAACTGGAACCATCAAGGTGTGGGAGATTGTTCATGGAAATGCATTTCTAATTTTGTACATGGGAGTCAATCAGAAAATGTAATTCACATTGGAGAAAGTTGTTCCAAAGCCAACTTTGTTTAAACACATCTATTCAGTAAAGTAAGGGATACTGGTGCTGGGGAGCCACAGAGGCCTAAGGGAAAACAAAATCCCAATAAGTATGCCAAATGTGCTTCTATTATTTCAAGGTTTCTTCAACAGAAACACTATGGGAAGATAAAAGTTAGGAAAACACTGAATTTAAGTGACTCAAAATGTTAAAAAAAAATTTTTGCATTTATGTTTTATAACCAAGTGCTTTTCCCACATTTGTCCCAAGGCTGCAGATGAAACGCTATATTCACCATTGCTAATACTAGCAATTGGAACATGCTCTTTGGCAAGGCAGAAATAAGATAATTGTTCAACATAGGCTGGCTTTTCAGAAATACTGGAAGCATTGCCTGTAATTATAGACATCTGTCACTGCTAGCCACTCAGTACTAACCCTGACATCAATATACAACCATAGCACTAAACTGCCTGCAGGCATAGCAATGGAGACCAGATACGCTAGGCAGGCAATCATCTGCTTCATCCAAACTATCTGTCAAAGGTTCCCAACCACAAATAGCTCTTACATTTTGTATCCTTAGGATAATATGTTGATTTATTTTAGATTCTCTAATATTTACAGTCTAGGCCATCTACTAAAATAAAGAAACAAAACTTATGGCTAATGGAGGCAGTTACTGTTCACAGTCATCATAAAAGGTCATAGCTCAACCCTCAAATGTTAAAAATTGATGGCAGCTTTAACCATGTGCTATCATACAGATGTTTCCTTCTGTAGAGGCAATTATTTTCAATAGCAATTCAAAATGGTAACTACAATCTTTCATCAGCAAGTATGTTGCCACATTGATCTAATAGAAATGCTTATATTTTAAAGCCTTTTTTGAGAAGTATAGGTAAGTTTCAATGATGAGTACTGAAGAATCCAGATTGTCAGTTTGGGTTTAGCTGTATATATAGCATGCTATCTGGCAACATTTTTTTACACATACAAATGATGTAATGTCTAGAAACTAGTAAGTGATATTGAAGGATAAAATACTTGGTTAATGAATGAGGTGAGTGATATATAATTTTACTGGGTGTAGAGCCTTTTTTTTGGAAATATACACATCCAATTGCATTCATATTTTTATAAGCCCACACTACAGGTTTAAATGTCAGTTTTTTTTTCTCTTTTTAAGCAGTCAGAGAAGCAAGCTGAAAATTATTAGACACTCAGACTAATTAGGAATAAACACTCACAATTATCATAATGTGTTACTAAAAAACCCAGATATTTCTTGGTTTGATCACAGCAGCCTATGCTGAAGGAAAACTATTAATTACTGACAGACAGTTAGCTTACAAGTGAGCTGCATCTTAAAAACCTCTTTTAAAATACAATTGCTAAATGCCTTACAGTGCTGTAATGTGAGACAGGTTCAAATCTTATTACTTCACTGAAATTAAAACCTAAGTTTTAATACTGTTCAAGTCGAACAATGATTCCACACTTTATTGCTTTTGAAATCCCTTGATGATCATAGGAAAAAATGCCCCCGAGAAAAAAAGACTGTTTTCGATAAACAGAAAATACAGTTTGCACTCTTAGCCTCTTTGTCATCACAAAAAAAGGATTTAATGCCAATTCTTTAAAAAAAGACTTTTTTCCCACAAAATGTGCACCTTGTGTGCCATTTGTAAAATCAGTTCACTTTCTTTTATTTATTACTGCAGCGCGGCAAGGCAATAAAGCAGCTACCAATAGCTAATAAATTACATGCCTTTTAAAACAATTCTCCTGCTACAAAAACATGTAACTACAAAGGTTTACATTTACATGGTACATCACATGAAATGTCTATATTTGTGTCCTATTAACCATTTTGGCAAATTGTGGGCTTTTACCAAATAGCTGATAGAAAAAAAAATAAAGTGATTCACAAAGGTTGACATGATAAAAATAAATATAAAATTACTAGTTTCTAGTAAACTACTCTTATGCTATTTGCACTTTCTAAAAATCCTCCAAAATTTATTTTAAAACATGTTTTAATAAACTATTTTACGCATCAAAAAGACACTCAAAGATGTTTTAATAAAGATTAATTTAAGCTTTACTCAGTGAATACTGAGATCTAAGAAATTACCCTTTCCCCCCTAATTTATGTTCCTAGTATCATGCAGTCTTAAAAAATCATAGCTCCTATGAGTTACTTAGAACAAATTGTAAAAGGCAAGATCACTGGAGGTAAGGCAACAGTGCCCCAAATCTGTTCATTAATATATTTTATATTCTTAAAAAGATACAACAACTTGGTTATTTGAGAAATGCTCACATCAAACATGCCTTGCTTAGCTACAATCTTTCTTTTAAAAGGATATTATCTTCACATAGCCACAAGAACTGCCTAAAACCTTTCCTTTATAAAAGTAAGCTGTTTGTTTTTCTGGCTTGTTTATGTACAGATGAATTCTGAAGTATCTGTACTCTAAATCCAGGCTTAAATTGTTTAATTAATCAGGGTATTTGCTTAATGGTCTCATCCTCTAGTCTCATGATGAGTATGTATTTATGAGGTAGTGTATAGTCTTTTATTATTAATTTCCTCCATTTCCTGTAAGAGCTATCATAGCTGTGGCTTTTTGTTTGTTTGTTTCATACCTACAAAATTTCAGCTTTGTTCAATTATGTATGATGAACATTGCTTCAATTTTTCAAAACACAAACAACTTTGATCCATTTCATACTCACTTCAAGATGATGGTCCACTAGACAAATGAATAAAAATTCTATATTCTATAGCACCTTATTTCTCCATTCAGATCTGCTTTTTCTCTCTCCTGAAATCAGCTTGATTATGATAATTAACAGTTACTTATGAAATATATCTCTTTTTGAAAAGTTCAATGGAATAATTTTATTTCACAGTCACAGAATTTTTAGAGGGGAATCATTACCACCATAAATAATAATATTCTATAAACCATATATCTTTTCCTATACAGAACCCAGGTATATTTCCTAATTTGTCTTTTGCTTCTTTTTAATAGTACCATTGAAATCATGACCTTTCCCCATACTGCAGCTGATTTAAAAGGATAAAACTCTTAATTAGCAACCAAGAAAAATAGCTGACAAAATATCATTCTCTGTGGCCCTCTTATCTCCCTCCTATATCTCACTGAACAGAATTTTATTTTAATTCTTATTTAGCTCATTCAATATATTGTCTCTCTCAGATCACTAAGAATGTGCACTCAAAACAGGTAGGGCATATATCATGAACCCCATTTTTTTAGGTAAGGTTAGAAGATTGCTCAAGATTACACAGTAAATCGGCTTCTCCTCCAACTTCCTATTCACAGTTCTATTTGACAACATTGCTTATTAGCTACCAGGAAAAAATATGTATTTATAGACCTTTATTGTAGAAAATCCAAATTAAACTTTCCATTGGGTGCTATTTCATTCACGGGAAATAACCTTGATATATCCTGCACCTATCTAGCAGAATAGGAGTAGTGGATGGTTCTTGGTGCCAGCTGAGATGGGTAGAGGAATTCAACTGTTTTACTGATTACTATCTCAGAAGTGATGGAACATTTACACTGTCGCTAACCTCCTCAACTTGTTAAACAATCTGAAGTATACTAATACTTAGATTTCTTGGCTTTGTTTTGCAACCTTGAATGGGAATATGGAAAACATAAAACTGCACTCTTCTGGCCTCTTTTTGCACAAATATGCAATTACTAGTTCTACTTTACTTATCTGTTTATGAAATACACAGAAGTGAATTACTCTGAATTAAACCCCAATCATTCCCCAGGAATCTTTCCTGGACTTCCCCAAGATCACATTAGGTATCTTCCTATATGTTCTTACTGTTGTTCTGTGTATCAGTCATGGACTTATCATATCAAACAATGATCATCTGTCAGCTCTGTGTTCTCCACCTGTCTGCAATGACAGGACCATCTCTCTAGTCAGTATTATGTCCCACTGTTTAGCACACAGTAGGCAATTACATGTTTGTAATTTCAACATGTTTTTTCCCAACACCACCAAGCAATTCTCAGGGGATGCTAATTGGGTGTCCCACGAATATAACTCAATCCTGACCCTATCTATCTCGAGACAGTGTCAGATCCTACTTGTTAAAGGCTCAGTCCACAAGACTGCCTCTAATTTTCAGACACCATTTGAGAGTCCAGATTGTCACCCGTGCTTCTGACCAAACAGCTATAGACTGAAGGTTCCAGGACCTCCTTCTTGGGTTTGATTACTTTGCTAGAGTGGCTCACAGAATTCAGAAACATTTTACTTACTAAATTACTTATTTAGTTTATTATAAAAGGATGTAACTCAGGAAAATCCAGATGGAGAAGATGCTTAGGGTAAGGTATGTGGGAAGGGGTGCAGATCCTTTTCCAATTTCCAGTCCTTAAAAACTGAACTTTGGCTGGTTCCAATCCACTATATCCTTATACAACACTGCTCTCATTAACAACATCTACTTCAAACATATGACTAGAATCAGAATAAAATTTCTCTTGCTTTTGTCACCACGAAATCAGACCATCTCACCCCACCTAACCCAGACTCAATCAATAGTGACAGATACAAGATACGGATTCTTTTATCTAGGATATTGCTCTGTCTTCAAGAATCTCAAACTTTGTTAAGGAAATATGGACACAGCAAAAAACACTTAAGAAGCAAGACTTGGGATTACAGTGAATCATTTAATGAATTTAGAGTTAGATGTAAAGATTAAATCTTGTACATGCCACTTTCTACCACTGTGTTCTTAGTCAAGTTACTTTATGGCAGAACTGGGGTTAAAAACACCTTTATCATAAGATTATTTTGAGGCCTACAAGATATGTATGTAAAATGCATGTAAAAGCTTATTATCCTAGTGCCTGGCATATAATAAATGATAAATGAGTGCTAGCATTACCATGGTCATTATTACTTAACTACGTTTTAATTAACATGATCTAGGTATTAAGAATTATAAGACTGCATATTTGAATAGAACACTGAAGGTTGGAGATTGTGAGGGGCAGGGATGGGGGGATGGAAAAAGGGAACAATGTTTTAATCTAAGATAAAGATGGAGAGAGAGTCAGCCTGATAGAGGGGCTCTGTGGGAACTGAAACCAGCTAGTAGGTGGAGCTAGATTATGGAGGACCTTAGAAGCTGAGGACTGCTGGCTAAATGAAGGCAAGTGAGAGGTGTCTGAAGTGGGAAGGGCCCTATGATGCAAGTGGTATTTAAGATTTGTTTGACAATATTATGTATGTATGATGGACCACACTAGAGAGGTCAAGCTTTTATTCTTCTTGAGCCCTCTGTTGTCTATGACACCATGTGTTCCTGCTTCATATTCTTACCTTGGTTTCTCATTTTTTCAATTCTTTCAGTTAGAAATTTGTTTTCCACAGCTGTGAACTGAGAGGGCCCCTCCCCATCCTTATGCACTCAGTTCCTTGGGGGAGGTTCACCTGCTCATAAGATTTTAATTAAATATGCACCCCTAAACTCTAAATCCATACTTCTAAAAGTAAGTACTGAAATGTAGAAAAGAAATTCCTCTCTACCTCAGCTGTATTACTAAAGAAAAGTAGTTAGGGTTGGGAATTGAAAAGAAAGGCCAACGTGGCAAAACTATGACAAGTTTGGCTCTATTTCCTTGAACAAGAGGAAGGTCTGAGGTAGGCCAGGAACTTGAAGGAGATTACTGCCTAAGTTAATTGTATAAGAACACGACATTATCAGCTAAAGGCTCATCTGGTTCCTCACTGTCTCTGATTATGACTCCAATGACCTACCCTCCAACCAACCATGACCATTAACCTCAAAGGGTTAGAGACGTAGCCCATATATTTCTATCTTTCCTTAATTAGCTGAGAATCTTTCATCCATGAACTTATCAACCTATTGTATTTTCATTTTGTGGCAGTCCTCAGAAAAACAAGGAGTTTCCCATAAATTTATTATCAACCAAATAAAGTAGACTATCTTCTTATTTTTTCTGAATTTATTATAGGGCAACAGTACTCTTGAATTTAAATATGTAAGAAATTTTCAAGTCCTACCAATACCCTGATTAAAAAAAACCAAAAACACCTGATCTTTCCTCTTCCAGGCTGAAGAGGCCTAATACTTCATACTGTTGATTTCTATCGTGTATATGTGAGCTGCGCTCCAAAAAAGTGAAATACAAATAGGGATTATATCTATTAACTGTGTTTTTAAATCATTTGAACTATCGCATCTTTGGGGTCTCTTCTGCACAGACCACATTTTTGGGTAGTGACAAAGGCCAAAAAACATCTAACAATAAAGCCGTTCAATTCTGACGACATTCCTGAAAGGCTACCGGAGGCCTTAATGTTGACAGGCAGAAAGCGCAAGGAAGAAACAAACTAGCCATTGCAAATTTTTAGAAATAGGCCACAACTTTTCCTTTCAAAAAAAACCTTTAAAAAAGCAGAAGCAGAGGACTAAGTTCCAAGTATTATTTCTCAATGATAAAGAAGAAAATAAGACTCCTACTGACCCTCAAAGGCTAGAAGGAGTCAGGAACTTCACAAATCAAGTGAAATATGCTCGCCTGCAACTAAGTAAAACCTACCATCCCAGATTCCTTATGCAGAGACACTCTGTCACATACTGTGTCATCTCTTTGATATGACAGCATTTTTGAAAATCAGTGTAGAAGAGCTAGAGAAACTAGAGCTCAGCTCCCATCTCAAGTGTGACCCTGAACAATTTTCTCAGCTTGTCTGGGAATCAATTTCTTCATTCACAAAATGAAGATAATGATATTTACCTTGTAAGGCTGTACAGAGAATTGGCGGTCATTTGGACAAAATGCCTAGCACAGTATCTGGTGCACAGTAAGTATTCTATGAATACTATTTCTATTGAGAACATCAGTTGCATATCTAGAAAATAACTAAGCTTATAAAGAATTAGGAGTTTTCATTAAATTGTGGGTGCTTTTCTTTTTTTTTTAAGGAGAGGAGGATAAGTAAACAACCATTTACATTCAATCACTGTGCATCTGTTGTTAATGTATCACACAATGGTCGACTAGCAGTTTAAGCAAGACAAAAATATTGATGTCTGAGAATAAGTAACTGGGAAGGGAGAAAAACATTTTAATTATATAACATATAACATACTGCACCTAAATTAAAAAGCAACTATTCTCTTGAGAATTAAACAGGAATATTCTAAAAGCACACTTTTTAAGAGTAGTATGGATTCCTAGCTTACTGTGAAAAATTCCTTCCCGTTTTTAAAGCTTTTTAAAAGCTCCAAAATGGATGACGGTAAGTAAAGAAAATATAAAAGCAGATGGTTCAGATAGTCTGAATGCAAAAAAAGCAGGTGCTTAGCAAAACAGAAGCGTTTGCCAGTTTGCCAGCGCTGCTGGTTCCTGCTTCCACATCCTGCTTGCAGCCCCCCACATCTGCTCACTGGTGCCCATGTGATACATTCAACTGGCTCAGAGGATGAAGAACAACAACCTGCAAACCAGGAGCCTACTGAGATTTGTTATTTAAAAATGGAATTTCCTTTCTTTGCAGATTTCCCTCACTATTTTAAACTTAGAGAGGTGGAAAAATTATCTTTCTTCAAAATAAAGACACATTCCTTAGATTTAAGAAAATTATTTTACCAACAGCACACAATAAAAGGTTATTAAAACCTAGCTGATGGAACACATTAACATAGATACACGCAGTCTAACTCAAATTTTAATCCATGTTCGCTACTGCCCGAGTACAGTAAAAGAAGAAACGGCCATAAATTAGCTTCTAGAAAAGAAAGAAAGCAAACATAGTGTCTCTTTATCACATGCAGAACCAAATTACACATTATTTTTCACAAAAGATCACACTTTTGTTTTGCCTCTGAACAAATCAAGCTACAAATTTCAAAGAAGAATATGATATAATTTAGAAGAAGGCTGAAAATATAGTAAGTTAAAAGAATAAAATGAACAATCATATGGTGAGAGGACCCAGACAGGAAATAAGAGTTCTTTCCTTTCAGATTCCCTTAATGGTGTGATACTGGGTTTTGAGAAAGAAAGAAAAAAAGAAGGAAGGAAAGAAGGAAGGAAGGAAGGAAGGAAGGAAAGAAAGAAAGAAAGAAAGAGAGAAGGAGAGAAAAAGAGAAAAAGAGAGAAAGAGAGAAAGAGAGGAAGGAAGGAAGGAAAGAAGGAAGAAAGGAAGAAAGGAAGAAAGGAAGGAAGGAAGGAAGGAAGGAAGGAAGGAAGGAAAGAAAGAAAGAAAGAAAGAAAGAAAGAAAGAAAGAAAGAAAGAAAGAAAGAAAGAAAGAAAGAAAGAAAGAAAGAAGGAAAGAAAGAAAGAAAGAAAGAAAGAAAGAAAAATTTTTAACGGATACTTGTCAAAAATGATCACAACTCAGACATCAATAAAAAGGAATAGTGTAAAAGACCCAGAACATCTCTAGAAGGGGTTAGGGATACTGGCAGGTAGCAAACTAGGAAGGAGACCTTGTAGAGTGGTGAGGGAAACTGAAGGTGATTTTATGGAACTGGAGAAGGCAGCATGTCAAGTCAGATGGCTTGTACATGCTAGTTAGAGAACTCATGGTCAGGTTTACTTTGCTCACAGTCTCCTAGTTGGTTGCTCTAGTTTTTACCCCACCACTGGTGGGTACTGGAGTCCCAGGAACAGGGATGGTGACAACGATGAAGATAATATGAGCAACTATCGTTTTCGAGTGCTTATTATATGCTTGGCACTTGCCAAGTACTTTATAAGCCTTATCTCATTTAATGAGATATGATATGTTAACTCTATGAGGCCAGTAGGTATTAATATCATAACTCTACCACTGAAAAAACAGGCTCAAAGAAGTTAAGTGATGTGTCTGTCTATGAGTGACATAATTTACACATGAAAGAGGTGGGATGTAAACCCAAATAATGCCAAAGATGACTTAACCAATTTTTATATATGATCATGAAATGCTCTAAAAATATAGTTAAATCAACACCAAATAGTATTAAACTATAAAACTTTTTATAAAGCACACATGAGAGCCTCAAACATGGCTTCATATTCATTCATGTTATCATAAAATCATATTCTTTAAATAATTTTTTCCATATAGTACTGAAATTTCTGACATTAATTTGATAAAATAGTATCATCTGAAAGTAATTTTTAATTTTCTTTAGCTGCTCAGAAAAGATGAATGAATCATAATTTCACTTGTTCTTCAATATTTTTCATAGAATTAACACAAAATAACAGCAAATATTTACTGAAATGTATATGTCAGTCATTGTGCTAAACCAGGGTTTCTCAACCTCAGCCCTACTGATATTTTGGGCTGGATAATTTTTTGTTGTGGTGGGGCTGTCTTGCACATTGTAAAGTGCAAGCATGTCTGGCCTCCATCCACTAGATGCCAGTAGCACCCATTCCCCAAACTGTGACAACCAAAAATGTCTTTAACATCGTCAAATGTCCTCTAGGAGATAAAATCATCCCTGGAAGGAACTACTTTATGTACATTGACTAATTTAACGCTCACATCGACCATGAGATAGGTGCCGCTACAATTCCAGTTTTACAGTGAGGAAATTGAGGTGGCACCGTTAGGTGTCTTTGAGGCAAGAGAAGAAGTAAGTAGTAGAGTTAGGGTTTAAATTTAAGCAATTTAAGACGCCAGAAACTGTACTCTTACCCAGTATACTATACTATTTCTCTAATAAAATAAATTAAATTTCTCAGCCCTAAAAGAATTGTGAAGAATATTTTTTCCCCTGGTTTAACTTACTACCATCACCTGGGGGAAAGTTTAAAAGGGGAATATAAAACAAAGCTTACGCAGTTCCAATTTCCTCAACCTGTTCTTCTTAATGTGGCATAGTTTAGAAGAAGCCCTTAGCTTTTGGGGGGCCATGAACTCCTTTGTGCATCAGTTAAACATCCTAACCCTCTCCCAGCCAAACATACAGGTACAACATTTTACATACTTTTTCTTTTTGGTGTTAGAGGATTTTACATGCAGAACTTGAGTTTAATGCCTGTTCCAACACTTACTAGCTAAATGACCGGAGGAAGTTATTTAACCATGTGATCCCCAGGCTTCCCTCAGTAAAATGAGGGAAAGAGCACTTATCCTACGTCATTGTTGTGAGGCTTAAATTAATTACACGTGTAAAGCACCCGGCAGAGCACTGGCACCCAAAAGTCATACAATAAATGGCATTCCTCCCTCGATATTTCTGTTTTCTTGTTCTGCTCTTCCTATAAAAGAAAGCCTCAGCTACTTCTCAATATGCTCTACATTTTGGGGGCATATTGCTCCTCGTCTGTCTCCTCCTTCAACTATGCGTGTCACACAAATTTGGTCTTTAGCCTTCTTTGTTATTGCTACTTGTTCACCTCACCTCAACGCCAAAGGTGAAAGGTAAAAGGGAAGAAAGAGAAGGAAATCTCCTTGGGGATGTGCTTCTTTTCCAGTATTAGAGGTAGAATCCCATGAGACTGTTGCAAGGAATAAGGAAAATCTTTGTGTAATGCTTGGCATTGCATACTACAGGTGATTAATAAATGTTTATTCTTCCTTGTGGGGCCTATTAGACACAATATGGGGGCTCCTCTGAAATGCTGTCTTTTGAACACCTAAAAATCCACCTTAGTAATTAGAATTTTTTCCCTACTTTGTGTGTGTGTGTGTGTGTGTGTGTGTGTGTGTGTGTGTGTGTGTGTGTTAGTCTTTTTAAGGAAAGGTAAGGCATTACACAGCCTAGAAACACTATTTTTAGGGAATGAAGTACAGAGCCCATCATGTGGCTTTCAGGAGAATAAATGTGACGTACTTGGGGTCTACCCCATTTACAATTTCACTTCTGTCAGGGCTACTTTTGGTGTGAGACTTTCTGAAGCTGTACAATTGGTTCTTTCTTGTTATTTTATCCAATCTCTATCACTCTGATAAAAAGGTCATTTAAAAATTTTTGGTATTATCAAAACATTTAGAAATCCCCAAAAGAGCTGCTTAAAAAGTTTACAGGGCCAGGGAACAGAGGAATGCTGGATAGAAATAAGGGCAGGTCAACTCCTGGGGCTTTTAATTGGAATTTGTCCCTACAAGTTTATACCAAAGAAAAGCTTCTGCTCTCCTTCTGCGTTATATTAGAGAAGGAGAAAGGATTCTTGCTTAGGACAAGGTAAAAAGAAATACAGGTTTTATTTTAAAGCACAGATAATCTAAGAGATGAACACAGGCTTGGAGACAGAGGATGGTAAGATGCTGGCTGAATCCAGAGTATGATGTCAGGAAAAATGACCCCCCAAAGACAACCTGCTTGAGAATTCTGATAAGAAAGAAAGCCTTGGGTTTCTTCAGAGCAATTGTAAGGTTACTAAGAAATCTGGCTTGACTTTTCTTCACACACAGAAACCCTAGTATTTAATGTCTAATCTTCATAGTATATGCCAAAGCATCTCTTGATAAAACAGTAGCTCTTCCAATTTAATATGCATGTACCACACAAATCATTTAATAGTGTATTTACTCACAAAAAGCCAAGTAAAACATAAAATGCTCTCCCAGCAGGCCACTTCTCCATCTAAGCCTGGAGCCAAAATCCATCGCAAGTGAAAATACTCAAGAGAAATAATAATATAAAAATCATGTGTCCTTCTCCTTCTCAGTTTCTATGAACCAATGCAGAGCACTACATGGTCTGTGACATCCAAAGAAGATGATGACAAAGGAAACTACAAATTATCCTGTCTCACAGTAAGTCATAATGTCATTTCAAGCGAAGCAAAACACAAAAAGGGATTTCACAGAGTCAAACACTTGGTTTTAAAAGGTCCTCCAAATCTGATTTATGCTGTGTTGTGGCAGGCTAATACTCTAAAGGACAAAACACCTTTAACAAAACATATAATGAACTCTTGTTGCAGTTGGGGAAGGGGCTGAGGGCACCATTTGCAGATACCAGTAAGTGAAAGAGGCTGAGACGGCTAAAAGGCAAAATATAGTTTGTATCTTTTTCCCTCTAGGATGAAGACACTGCCACAAGAATAACTTTCTTGAAATATGTAAATGATCTGTCACTCCTCTTACCTAATTAAAAGTCTTGACTGGTACCCACTTTCCTACATGATAAACCTTTCCTTGACTAACTATGGAGTACTCTTCCTAATCTGGCCCTTCCCAACTATAGTGATGACCGCTCCCCTAACTTCCACTATATTCACTATATTTACCCACCCCATCAAGCCCCAAGACATGGGCTGATCATGTCATACTTTCATATCACCATGGCTTTGCATACACTGTTGCTTCAGCAGGGAACAGTCATCCTCCCCTTTTCAACCTGGCAAAATCATTTCCGTCTTTAAGACCCAGTTCAAATGTAATTTCTCATGGAATGCTTTTCTTGACTTCTTTCACATGGCACTACATAAACTTCCTTTGTTATATTGTGCTGTCAATTATTTGTTTGTCTATCTATTTCTTCCACTAGTCTGTAAACTCTAAGCTTAGTGACAGGGACAGAACAAATATTCAATAAATGTTTATTGAAGGAATGAATAAACTAGTCCAGCAAGGGAGATTACCTTGGAAAGGTAATTTGCTTTTCTGGGTCTTAAATTGCTATTTGTAAAATTAGAAAATGGCAAAAACTACAATAACAACAAAAAACCAAACCACCACTGTATACACGTGAAAGCATTTCTTCAAATAAGAGCTTACCTGGAAGCCTAACACAGATTAAAGCAGAGTGCTGTTTCATGAAAGGGGATGATGACTGGCCTAGCTCCTCTTCCCACTGCCCCAAATCACAGAGCAAGTTGGAAAACTTATGGACTACATGTTTTATGTTTTCTTCCAGTTTTAATAGTCTATGATTCTTTGATGTTATTCAGTATTTCAAACCGGGCATACAAGGATTATTAAGTGGAAAAATACCATTGTTCTATTGTCCTTTAGGTATGAAAACATCAATTTAGAACCATATTTTCCCATAGAGAATTATTTTGTAGGTAAATCAAATCTCAATTCACTAACTGTCCTACAAAACTGAGTAATAAACAAACTTTAAATACAACCTTCCTTAGTTGAACTCCTGCATTTGAATATACTTATTCCTTGATCTTGTCTTGGTCTTCATTTAGGAGACCATCAGTAAAAGGTCCTCTCTAACACATTCATTTCCAGCAGAGAAAAGAGGGAAAGAAAATAAATACTTCTTAGAAACTTTGCATGTATTTCTTAAATCAACGGTAGGAGGAAGAATCAGGTAGAGATGAGCAAAGACTGTCTGTCATGGGAAGAGAATGGCCTCATGGCTATCCTAAAATGATAAGCAGTCAACTATTTTTCATTCATTCATTCGATTTTATAAAACTAGATTGGGATAGAGGACAGAGGGAAGACACAGGTAGTGAGGAACAGTCTGGACTTGGAAGAGGCTGTCATATCTTCATGACATAAGAACATGACTTCCACAGTAAGGTAAGGATAAGATGAAGAGATTCTTGGGTAAAGAGCAGATGCCTACCTCAAAATACTAGGGGATTTTTTTTTAATTGGCTATAATTTACATACAATAAAATTTATCCTTTTCAAAACTTTACAGTTTTATGAGTTTTGACAAATGTAATAGTTGTGTAACCACCACCATAATCAAGATATATATCAATACACCTATATCAATCATTTCATCACCCCCAAAAGTTCCCTTGGACCTCACTATGGTCAACTTCACTCCAATACCTCTACTTAGGAATTTTTGAGTCCAACAGGACTTGTATCAGAGAAACAAAAGATTGAACATCAAAAGAGATTTGGATTAGAGTCTCTTAAACTGGGACATGATATGATTATCTGCTCTTTAGAGCCCAAACTCTGCTCATAGAATGGCTAATCTAACATCGGGCAATTGTATTCAGCTACAGTTCCAGTTCCACCTCTTAGCACAGTATATATAGCTTATTCTTTTATTAATAATAAATGTTCAACTGAATTTGATAAATGTGAGCTTGATAAATATTCCAACATGTATCAGGCACTGTGCTAGATGCTGGCATAAACAAAATCAAACACATCCCCATTCTCATGGAGGTTACAGTTCTAGTGAAGAAGACAGATATTAATCAAATAATCACATACATAACCATTATTACAAACTGTGAGAGCTGCTATAATGGAAGTGCACAAGTATATAAAAAGATAACCACCTGGTCTGAAAGATCAGGGAGGACTTCTATGATGAAGTGATATTTAGCTGAGAGCTGAAGGGTGAGTAGGAATCAACTGGGTGCAAATGAGGTTGGGAGAAACAGAAAAGAATGTTTCAGACAAAAGAAACAACATGTTTAAAGGCCTGGAGTTACATAAGAGTGAGGTGCTTCTAAAGGTCTTAAAGAAGTAGGCTGGCTAGGAAAGGGTTACATGAAGTTAAAATAGTAGGTTGAGGCTAGATTAATAAGGGCCATGTAGCAATGTGAAGTTGACTTATATCCTAAAAACAATGGGAAGCTATTTAAACAGGTGGAAAGACAGAATCAGATTAATCTTCTTGAAAAGATTACTCTGGCTGCAATGTATAAGACAGGCTGAAAGCATAGGTAGGAGGGCAAGAACAGAAAGGGTAGTGTAAGAACCCAAGTCAACAGATAGTAATCTGGACTAGGGCTATAGAGGAGGAGATAGAAAAGGATAGACTGGGGAGAGATTCATGAGGTTAAAAAAGAAAAAAGAATTTGGTGAGAATGAGTGAGGAAGAAATGAAATAAAAATGAATCCTCGTAGGGAACTATATTCATTATCTTATAGTAACTTATGGTGAATAAGAATATGAAAATGAATATATATATGTTCATGTATGACTGAAGCATTATGCTGTACACCAGAAATTGACACGCTGTAAACTGATTATACATACATACATACACACACACACATATGCATACATACATATACATATACAGAAAAAAAGGATTCCTAAGTTTCTGACTTATGGCAGAATGGTGCCATTCACCAAAGGAACTACAGTGGAAGAAGTCAAGTTTATTTCAGTAAATCTTATTGGGTGTCTACCACGCACCAGGCACCGAGGATCCCAATTCAGGATAAGCATATAGACAACTCTCATATAATGGGATAAGAGTCATGACACAGGTAAGCACAGAGAGAAAGGATGCCCAAGCATCTCTTTCCCACTCTCCTCCCACTATCCTACTGAGTTGATTTTTGTATAGGATGTGAGATACGTCATATTTTTGCATTCAGACATCCAACTGACCTAGAATCCTATTTGAAAAAGACAAAAGCCTTTCTCCAGTAAATTTCCTTTGCATCTTTGTAAAACTCGGTGAAGTATATTTGTGTGGGTCTATTTCTGATTTCCTATTACGTTCCACTGATATATAGGTCTGTATTTTTTGCCAGTACTACATTCCCCTGATTATTGCAGCTTTATGGTAAGTCTTGAAGTTGGCTGTGTAATTCTGTTCTTCCCCAAAGCTGTCTTGACTATTCTTGTTCCTGTGCATTCCCAGATAAACTGTGGAATCACTTTGTTGATATCTACAACAAATCCTCTTAGGATTCTGACTGGAAATGTAGTGAGTCTATAGGTTAATCTGAGCAAGAATTAATACCTTAACAATACTGAATCTTCTGATCATGAATCTTGTGTGTATCTCCTTTTATTTAGGTCTTTGGTTTCTTTTATCAGCTTTAAAAGTTTAGCGTACAGATCCTACACGTTAGCTTTACACAAATGAGGGTTATTATTTTAAAAAGAACTTTACAAAATCAAATTTCAGTTGTTCATTGCTAGTATATAGAAATGCAATTGAGTTTTGTATATTGACTTTGCATTCTGCAACCTTGCTAATATCATTTTTCAGTTTCAGGACTTTTTTCTTTTTTTTTTAGATTTCTGGGCATTTTCTCTATAACCATGTCATCTGAATAGAGACGGTTTTATTTCTTCCTTTCCGATATGTGCATTTAAAATTTTCTCTGTCTCACTGAACCAGATAGGACTCTTGGTATGACGCTGATTAGGAATGGTGAGAAGGACATCCTTGCCTTGTTACTGATCTTAGAGGGAAAGCATTGTCTTTCAGTACTAAGTATGATGCTGGTTTTTCACAGGCAGCCTTGATCAGATTAAGGAATTCTATTATTCTTTATATTCTCCATTCTTCTATTCCTGGATGACTGAATTATTACTAAGAATGAGTACTGAAAATTTTTCTGCATCTGTTGAGATGATCATATTGGTCTTTCTTCTTTAGCTTAAGGTGAATTACCTTGACTGATTTTTAAATGTTGAACCAGCCATGAACTTCTGGGATAATCCCATTAAGTTGTGCTGTATAACCAGTTTATATATTGGATTTGATCCACAAATATTTTGTTGAGAATTTCTGAGTCTATAATCGTGAAGGATATTGATTGCTAGTTTTCTTATTTTGTAATATCTTTGATTTTGGAATAGGGTTTCATAAAATGAGCTGGTAAGTATTTCTTTCCCTTCTATTTTCTGCAAGAGATTGTGTAGAATTAGGATTATTTTTTCCTTGTATGTTGAGTAGAATTCTCCAGTAAAACAATCTGGGTCTGGAGTTTTCTTTATTGGGAGGTTTTAAACTATGAATTTAGTTTCTATCATAGATATACAACTATTCCGGCTATTTATTTCTTCTTGAATAAATTTTGGTAGTTTATGAATCACAGAAATGGCCTCTCTAATCTAAGTTGTCAAATTGTTTTACTTTATTATCCTTTAAATGTCTGTGGAATCTGTACTGATATCCGTGTTTTCAATCTTGATGTTAATTTGTCTTTTTTTCCCCCTTGGCCGTTTAGATATTTATCAATTTTACCTTTCAACTAGATTTTGGTTTCAGTGATTTTCTCTGTTGTTCTTCTGTTTTCAATTTAATTGATTCATGCTCTTATCTTTATTTTTTGCTCTCTTTTTCTTGCTCTGAATTTATTTTGCTCATTTTTAAAATCAGCGGTATGCAACCTATGATCCAAGGGCCAAACCTGGCCTGTGACCTTTTTCCCTATGGTCCTTGAACTAAAAATGGTTTTCATATTTTTTAAAAGGTGTAAACATAAAACGAGAACAAAAAAGGAATAACATGTGCCAGAGACCATATGTGGCCTGCAAAGCCTGAAATATTTACTACCTGGACTTTGACAGACAAAGCACTAATCCCTGTTCTAGATCACTGATTTGAACCTTTTCTGCTTTTTCTAATATGATTATTTAATGTTATAAAGTTTAATCTAAGTACTTCTTTAGCAATTTATTGTATCCCACAAATTAAAACATGTTAGATTATAATTTCATTTCCATTCAGTTTAAAATATTTTTTATTTACCTGGAGAGTCCCTCTTTGATCCATGGACTACTTAGAAGTGGCTATTTTATTTCTAAATATTTGGTAATTTTCTAGATATCCTTTTGTTATTACTTTCAAGTTTAATTTTTTTTAATGGTCTGAAATCATACTTTAAAGGATTTCTATTCCTTTAATTTGTTAACATTTGTTTTATGGTCCAAAATATGATCTATCTTGGTGAATGTATCATGTGCATGTGAAGAGAATTTATATTGTACTGTTGTTAGATGAAGTGTTCTACAAATGGTAATTAGGTCAAATTGGTTGACACTATAATTCATGAAAAAAATCAAAAGAATAACCATTCAAAAGCTATGTTTTTTTCCTTTTAATTTTTTGACATTCTTTTTTTTCTATTTGTGTTTCAGTTTGGGTAATCTCTCTTGATCAACCTTCAAGTTCACTGATTCTTTCCTCAATTGTGTTAAGTGTGCTGATGAGGTCCTTGAAGGCATTCTTCATCTCTGTTAAAGAGTTTCCCATTTTCAGCATTTATATTGAACTCTTTCTTATAATTTTCAACTCTGCTGATATTACCCATCTGGTCTTGCATGTTGTCCACCTTTATCATTAGAATCTTTAACATATTAATCATAGTTATCTTAAGTTCCTTGTCATACTATTCTAACATGTGTCATAGCTGGGTCTGGTTTTCTTATCTGCTTTGTCTCTTGGCAGTGGGTTGCTTCTTTTTTTTTTTTCCTTTCTTATAACTTTTGCTGAAAGTCAGACTTTTTGTAGTTTTTGCTCCTGGAAATGGGTGCATCTTTCTTCTAGGCCTTTTGTGTGAAGCTTTAATAGTTAAGAGCTGGGTTGAGTCTAATTTTTTTTTGTTGTATAATTACCCACTGTATATCACAGGGTTCAAGTTACTCTATCGATATTTTTTATTTAGAATGGGGGCTGGTTCTCGAGGTATTTTCTCAACGTCTGTGTCACCCTCAGCATTAGGTTTCTCCTTTGTGCTGTGCCTGAGACATTATCTGTCTTAATGTTCTTATAACTCTCCTAACAATATTCCATTATTCCATTATTACTTGTTACCTGATGCTTGTTAGTCTGGTGATGGGGAATGGCAGAGTCTTCTCTGTTGTTTTGATTAGGTCTCAGTCTTGTGCAGGCACTGTGTCTCTAGGTCATGGAGATATGACCTTCTCCTGCCCCTCCTGTAGCCCGTATTTCTGGACTCAGCACATATTCCTGTCCCTGCTCCCAGACTGAGCAGAGTTGTTTTCCCATGCCCCCACTCCCACCTTGTGCCCTTACATTGGCTGCAATAGGGTTTCCTTGGTTGCCTTTTTTACTACGTAAATTAATCCTTTTTTTTTTTCCAGTAGGAGAGAGAGAGAAAAAGGGCCAGATGGAGTTTAGTGCCCCTGCCACTGATATTCCCCTCCTCTAGGCCTGTACCTTGAAGGATGCTTTCTCAGGACACTTGCCAATATCTTTTTGGGGTGGGAGGGCCTTCCTGGTGGGGTGTGTGAAGAGAGAGCCTGAAAGAGTGTACAAAATCCACATATATCTAAGGTTGTCAGGGGCTCCACCTTCTCTTGTCAGCACATACTGGACCTCCATCAATTCTTTAAACTGTTCTAGCCCAATCATTTCTAATGGTGTTTGCTGTGCCTGACTCAAGTAAAAAAAGTACTTGTGTTTCTTCTCTCCTAGTAGGCATCTATCTCTTCGTAGATTTTAGGCTATTTGGTTGCTCTGTAACAGCTCTCTGAAAGGTTCAAGAAAAGTCCTAAACTTGCAGTTTGTCCAGCTTTTTTGCTGTTGTAAGGGTGGGAGTGATGTGTCTTCCTGCTTTCTACAGTCCCAAACAAAAACTAGAAGCCTACTGTTTATAGTCCTAGAATTTGAGTCAAAATGGTCTCAGAGGCCATCTGCTTCATTAATTTATTTTACAAATGAGAATACTGAAATTCAGAAAGAAAACAAATGACTTCTTTGGATATTTAGTGACAGAGTCAGGGCAATTTTACTTATTTACACAGTGATTCATTATATACAGTATTTGGAGTGATATATAGGAAAGCCAGACGTTAAAAAAGTTAGAGAAGAATTAAAATAAAACATGAAGATGAGGTATAACAAAAGTTGAGTTAGAGTGTATAGACGGGGGTGGGGTGAGGGAGAATAATCAAAAGTCATAAAAGCAGACTATAAGGTTTGACACAATGGTATAGTTGAGCCATAAGTTGGTGCCAAACTTCCAGATGTCCAAAATGAAAAAGTAAAGATTATTTTATAGTCTTTATTATCTATTAGAGAAATATATATGCATGTCTTAAGCAAATAGAATCATATCCTAGTGCTAAATTTTAAAATAAATTTTACCTATGTGGTTGGTTTCACATAGAGACCAGTAAGATTTAAGATGGGATAATGATCTCAACAGCATCCCTGAAGCAAATAAAAGTTTTATACAAATGTTGAAGTTAGACCTTATATAGAAGTGTTTAGTCTTCAAGTCTAAACCGATTTTTACTCAGTATGCACTTTATTCCACAGAAATTCACTAGGATAGTCTGCTATTATACAAACTATTAATGATCACTAGTGACTCAGTTAACATCAAAATAGGTTATGCTCTAGGTTACAAAATTCTTTCAAATTAGAAGGGTCCTCATAACCTTATCTCATCATCTGATTTTAGTTACAAAATAGATCATGACAAACACTTCCTTGTGAAAAATATAAATATAGGAAAGGTCAATTCCTACCTGGTTTAAAAAGAAGTTTTTAAAAACTCAGCTAAGCTGAGAAGATATTTTCTCTTTAGGATACTACTGATGTCAAAAAGGAAACTATAAATATTTTAAGATAATTCCTAGGAATAAAAAACCAAAGAAAAACAAAAGTCGTAAGTCTTCCTGCCCTGTCAACAATTTACTGGAGTGAAAAAGACTCAAAATCTAGATGGAAATATTGGAAGAAATCACCAGGAAAAAGAAAATGTAGAATCACTTTAGGGATAAGATTTCTTATAATTGCTCAAACTATATAACTTCACAGCTCCAAGTTTCAAGCCTATGATACACTTTTATTTTATTTTATATATATCAAATTAATTTAAAATTACTAATTAGCCACTGAAGGTAGAGTGAGTAGAAAAGACCCAGAGTAGGACGTAACACAAATCTACGTATACCAAAACACTTATAGGGACTCCAGTTGAACATGACTGTAACTATAAATTAAAAAAAAAAAAGCTTCCAAAATGACAGTCTGAGTCTCACTTTAAGAACAGTCCTGACAGCCTCTGAAAAAACACAAGATTAGGTTTTGGATACTGTTCAAAATGTGTTTGCTGAAAGTGTGGGAAGACCACCTCTTTACCATACAATCTTACCTAAAATGGATCCTGCATTATGGACCCAGGAGACAGAATTAAAGAGAGAGTCTCTCTCTTTCTCTCTCTAACAAAAGAAAAAGAAAAAAAAAAGGTGGGGGAGTTTTGACTAAAATGAAATTTTATATAAATATGCAGATATGTTATATACAGGTATCTATTACAAATATGAACACCCAGTTCATATTCTTGGGCATCCTGACAAGGAGAAATTAATTTCACTTCTCATTTGGCATTAGCTAACTCATGTTTGAAAAAAGTAAACATTTATTAATAATCCTCATATGAGAAAATACTTAAATTGAAGAGAAAGAATGTTATTTGGGATCTATAATCCTGTGGCCTTTCAGCTGGAATGCTTGTTGATCTTAATGAGAGAAATTATTTGGTTCAAGAATCAACTAAACAGAAATTAAAATGAACATAAATGCACAAGAACAAAATTAACTGTATGTGGCAAATGCATGCCTCATAGCACCTGTCCTCACATGTAGAAAAGAACATCAGCCTTTGACTGATTATTTCTTTTTGACATGATTTATCACCCGGTATTCTTTAAACTTGATAAAGCAAATTAATCTTTGATTGCAGGCGGCACTGGAGGTTGCCATTAGTCATGTAGTTTGGTGAGGTTCCTTGTGTTTCATTTACCAGGCACACAGAAAGAGAGCCCAGAAGCAATTGCCTCAGCTTTGACTTCTTTCCCAATCCACCCAGGAGAAATGATCAAAGAATTCAATATACGGTATTTTAAATTACTTCTATAGAACTGACCAACAAGGGGAAAAAAAGAATTTTCTCTTTATCTTATTTTTATAATTATTTTTTAACCAAGGACAAAGGAACATTTACAATTTGTGATTTTAACATTAACAACTCAAATTAGACTTTTGTTTCTTTGTTTACTGTGGGGACAAGGAGTAGGGTAGGGAGGGAGTAATTAAAAATTACAGTTTTAAAAACCAGAATTTTAAGAAAAAAGAAACATTCAGGAATCTACCATACAGGAATACAGAAAGAGCAGACAGATACTCAATGTCTATTATTGAATGGAATACATATTCAATGAAAAGATTCTTATATCAAAACCATCACTCCCATCCTTTACTGAAAAAGAAGTATCTTCTAAATTAGTAAACAATCCATCCTAAATATTATCCAATTTTTGCTTTTAAAAAAATCAGTACACAGTGATAGGAAACCTGTCATGACTTTTAAAGCTTATTATTTTTGAGTTTATTATTTTATAATTTAACATTCAAAGAGCACTACATTGGCCTCATACTCACCATTACTCATCCTACTATCTCAGTGTGCAGAAGTAAGAGATTTATCTGATGAAACAACTACCAGGGAATATTGTCTGACTTGGAACTTTTCGGCTTTCTGCTTTTGGTCCTTTACTTAACTGACAGTGCCTATCAGACACACTTTTTACAGTTTCAAAAACACAGATTCTTCTATTATACTAACATTAACAAATCAACAACTCATATATAATCTGATAATTTCAACAGCAGATTTCTTCAATCTAGCCTTAAGTGTAGGATTGAAAATTTGATCCTCAAAAGATGACCATCTATTACACTAAATATTAAATCTTCTAAAATTTCAGGAAAAACAATTTGAATAGACTGCCAGAGAACTTAGGAACAGCCCAACATTTACGACGGCCTCAATTTCCAATTAGTCTGCAGGGAAGATATTTCTATACCTAAGGGGGAGGAAAGGTTCTCTGTTTAGCCTAAACTCACCTTTTAAAAATCATTATTCTTTTAGAAAGGAATCTAAAGAATACATGAAAAATTATTAAAAATACCAATTTTCATTAAAAATTTATGCAATGTCTTTATTTTACAAAAATAACATTCTATTAAAATCAACTGACTGAAGTAGGCCTAACATCAGTGTTTCAGGAATTTAATTTTAAGTGACACCATTTGTTCATAAAACAAAATTCTGCAAATGATCTAAATGTGTAAATAAAGGCATTATGTGTATAGATGCTTAAAAGACCTTTTTCTTAAGTGAACTGCAAGCACATTGTTAAAGCACTGCAGTGCATGGGAACAAGCTCCAGGACAATGATGTTCTTTTAAAAAAAGAACTGTTAATGTTCTTATTCTGATGTTTGTTGAATCACAGTCCAACTAGATTCCTGGCCATGCACTTAAGCACAAACAATTAAATACAATAACTAGGTTTCTGTCAGTTTTCTTACCATCTGTATATGAACTAAAGATTTGGGGTAGCCTATGCGCACAGATCTTTTAAAGCACTTATGAAAATAATGTCACAAAATCTAATTTCCTAAAAACAATACTGTTTCCTCTTAGTACATTTGAAAGCTTGCTGGAACTATCGTTTTGTACATAAATTGTAAAGAGTTAGGAATAAATTTTTGCAAGTGATTAAATTCAGATGCATGAATTGGGCAATACTGTCTCTAATTACAAACTTTAAAAAGCTAGTAGGATTAATTAACTATAATATTCACAATAATCAGAGTTATGAAAAATATGTATCTCCTTACAGCAAACATTGTCAGATATAAATAAAAATATATATGTAACTGTGTATTAACTTTCAAAAATCTATATGTAATTCCACATTGTTTCCACATTTTTGCTTAATTTATTAAAAGGCAAAAACTGATTCATTTAGTGAACAATTTAGAAATATTTTCTTCTAGAGTCATTATGAATATTACAGTTTAGAAAATCAGAGTACATTAGAGAGTTGAAAAACTGTCAGAATAGAATGATTGAAAGAAATTCAAATACACTATATTAAAACAAATTTTAGTCTTGTCCTGCATATTACTCAAAGAAAGAAAAAGATACAACTTGCCCTGTAACAAAGATTTAAGCCTGCTTGCTTTATCTCTCTCCCGTTCTTTCTTTGGAATAAAAAGTGACAATTGAGAGTGATGATTAAAAGTATCTTTCCCTTTTCATTATCTCTAGTTGTAACCTCTATGCTTATTTAAAGCAAGTTAACATGTAAGAACTTACTATATATATATGAATATACACTTACTGCTTGGCTCCATTGAGAAACTATAAATTTCATCTATTGAACATTAGCAAAAAATTACATGTGTTTATCATCTGGATTATTCTCAGATTAATAGAGATAAATGACAAAACATAATCAGTAGCAGCTCTGCAACTTAATCATTGCATCTGAGCTATAGGAAGCACTTAATTACTCTCATTTACTAGGTTCAATCTAATGAGAAAGCATTAGCCAAATGAAAAGAATGCAGTACAAACAAACAAAATAGTTATACCATCATTAAAAAGAAACTCTGACAGTGCAGGTGACAGCATAGGCAGGATAAATTACCATAATGTTCTAAATGCTGAGCTGTCAGCATGCTAATGCCATGATCAGATACCCTGGGAATCTCAGCACTATAGTTGTCAGAAACAGGTATCATAAATCACCTCTCTCTACTGTACGGCTCATTATCACAGCTATAGTATACATCTTTTTCAGCATACTTCAGTACAAATTTGAAGGCAACACTTATTCTTATGAGTGGGTCTGTTTACTCTTGCAGACAATTCTTACCTAATAAATGGATATTTTATTTTGCAATAATTATGGGGTCTTAGAACATGATAGGTCTCTGGTTTTTGATTCATAAACCATTTGAATGAACAGACAGCAAAAACAGCACATTTCCCCAGATAGTGTATGTACAATATAGTAGCAGTGAGCTTGATAAATTAACATTATTCCATTTAAAGAAATATCATTATTTGGAAGCCAGTCTTGGATCTGGCTTGGAGAACAGCAGTAGTAAATACAAATTAGAATCACTACAAATGCCCAGCAACGTTTAATAAAGTCATCTAGAAAATGAAAAGGCAATCTACAGAATGGGAGAAAATATATCTGATAAGGGGTTAATATCCAGTATATATAAAGAAGCCACACAACTCAGTAGAAAAGAAAACCAAACAATCCGATTAAAAAATGGCAGAGGCTCCAAATAGACATTTTTCCAAAGAAGACATAAAAATGTCCAACAGGTACATGAAAACGTACTCCACATCACTAGTCATCAGGGAAACGCAAATCAAAACCACACTGAGGAATCACTTTATACCTATCAGAATCACTCTTATCAAATAGACAAGAGGAGGGAGACTGCCAAGATGGCAGAGTACAAGGACTAACTCAGCTTCTCCCACAATTACACCAAAACTACACCTACGTATGAAACAAGTCATACAGAATACCTACAGAACTTTGGCAGAACAGCTCTTAGTTCAGAAATAAAAGAAGAATCCTCAAAATAAGGGTAGGAAAAGAACAAGAAAGAAAGAATAAAGGAAATCAGCACAGGACATGTCCCCTAGGGAGGCAATGGCAAAGGAAGAAAAGCATCCTCACCCTGGGGATCTCCATCTCCAGTAGGGAGGCCAGAGGGGACAAAAAAGACGTTCAGAGGCCTGGAGGAAAAGCCAGTAGCTGTTTGGCAGACAGAACTGAGAGAAATCATAACAGAGGGTCCCTGTGATCCCTAGCCCGAGACACAAGCCAGTGGGGGCCGCCAGGATTGGCTGCTGAAGCTAGGGCTTCCACCAACAAACCAAAGTAGAGAACTGGGGCTGACTGCACAGAGGCAGCCTCAGGCAGCTAGAGTGTGGTGCAGGCTGAGGCTGGGAGACAGTGCAAATCAGCCTGGGTCCCTCCACAGAGAGCACCACTGCTGGAGAGTGTGGGAGGAGGGGCGCAACTCAGCCAGGCCACAGCAGCCATCCCCACTAGCCCCAAGGGCATTGCTCGGCACCACTGTTGGCAAGCATTCTCCTAAGAAGAGAGACAGGGTTCAGACACAGTCATATTATTGGCTTGCTCTACAGGGGTACAATCACTGGTACACTGCTGCTGGGCAGAGACAGGGCTGAAACCTGAATTCATACCCAGGGGTCTTGCAACTTTGCAGGTGGGACTGAGATTTGATTCTAGCCCCAGGCGGCAGTGACAGATCTGTGACACTGGTGCTTTTGTGGACCTGTGCCACTGAGACAAAAGAGAAGAGTTCTGGCACACAGAAGAAGCAGATTTGGTATTATCAGCCGGCCTTCTTACTGTACACAGATGCGGGGTTGGGGTCTGGGTTGAGCCTGTGGTCCATGGTGAATCTGGATGTGTGACTGCATGCACACCATGTGGGCCCTAGTGCCAGAAGTCAGCAGATCTGCACTGGTGGCTCTGATGGGATGGAACATGGGGGACACCAGGGCAGGTTGCTGACATTCTGGTGGCTGAGGCAGGGACAAGGGTAGCATCAACAAAGTGTACCTTGTAACACCACATAACAAGCAATAGACAACACCACAGAAGGCAGTTTCCAATGGACATCTCCTGTAGAGGAATACTCAATGGCTCCTTTTCCAGTGGAAGTGCTCCAATCTCACCTACCACACACTGCAGCTCAGAAACAGGTCTAGAAGCCTCTATTCCAACAACAGAGGAGCAGACCCAGCACCTGTCAGGGCTGTGACAACCACAGAGCAAAGAGGAGGCACTTCTCAACAACCACAGTAAGCTCTGGTCACCACACCACCAAGCACACCCCCAATCAAGGGGATAACAGTCAGCATACATGGGGGGAGAGACAAGGCAACCATCCACACTACAAACAGCCCTTGTGACAAAATTATTAGATGTGCAGTATACACAAGGACACTCCCACTTTAAAAAAAAAAAACAGCCCTTCAAGACCAGAGTAGATAACTGTTATTCATAAATTCACAAAGTCAGAGAAATATAAATAAAGTGAAGAAGCAGGGCAATCACTATAATTAAAAGAACAAGAGAAGTCCCCTGATAGAATGAACAATGAAATAGACCTTGACAGTCAACTAGAGCCTGACTTCAAAAAGGAGATGATAAAAGCATTGAAGGAAATGAGAGCCTATCAATAGAAATGCAGAATACTATAAAAAGGAAATAGAAACTATAAAGGGGAGCCTATTAAAAGAAGAAAATTCAATTGCTGAAATAAAAGCCAAGCTAAAGGCAGTCAAAAGCAGACTAAATAAAGCAGCAGAACAAGTAAGTAATTTAGAAGACAAGATAATGGAAATTTCCCAATCAGAACAGCAGACAGAAAAGCAAATGAAAACCAAGGAAAGCAACCTATGTAGACCTATGGGATAACATAAAGCATGCCAATCTACGAATAATAGGGGTCCCAGAAGTAGAAGAAAGAGAAAAGGGGATTGAAAAGGCATTTGAAGAAATCAGGACTGAAAATTTCCCAAACTTAAAGAAGGAATCAGATACCCATATACAGGAAGCACAGAGGGTCCAAAACAAGATGAACTCAAACAGATCTATACCAAGACATACTATAATTAAGAGGCCAAAGTTAAGAAAAGATTCTAAAGGCAGCAAGAGAAAAACAAAGAGTTAGTTACAAGAAAACCCCAGTATGGCTTTCAGTTGATTTCTCTACATAAACACTGCTGGCCAGAAGGGAGTCATCAAGATATATACAAAGTCTTGAATAAAAAAAAATCTGCAACCTTGGATATTCTACCCAGCAAAGCTATCCTATAGAAGAGAAGGAGAGGTAAAGAATTTCACAGACAAGCAAAAACTAAAAGAATTCAGCAATACTAAACCTACCCTAAAAGAAATACTGAAAGGCCTTCTCTAAACAGAAAGGAAGCAGGAAGCTACAGAAGAGAAAGTCATAACTGGAAATTAAAAAACTGTAATGAGCTGTAAGAGAATAAACATGAAGATGTAAGAGACAACATCAAAATCATAAAATGTGAGACAAGAGAGTGAGAAAATGTGATTTTTTTTTTTACATTCTTTTTAGGATATGTTTGAGTCTATATGACTACCAGTCTAAAGCAAACAGATATAGTAATGGGATAACATCCTTGAAAAAACAGGGTAACCACAAATCAAAAACATACAATTGAGTCACAAAAACCAAAAAGAAAACAAGCTAATACAAAAGAAAATTACCAAACAACAAAAAGAAAAACAAAAAGAAAGGAACAAAGAAGAAATACCAAATCAACTGGAAAACAAAGTTTAAAATGGCAATAAACAGACATCTGTCAATACTTACAGTAAATGTCAATGGACTAAATGCTCCAATCAAAAGATATGGAATGGGAGACTGGATAATAAAACAAAAGCCTACAATATGCTGCCTATAAGAGACCCACTTTAGGGTGAAGGAAACATACAGATTGAAAGTGAGAGGATGGAAAAAGACATTTCATGCAAATGGAAATGACACCAAAGTGGGGACAGCAATACTCTTCTTAGACAAAATAGACTTTAAAACAAAGGTCATAAAGAAGGAAACCATATAATGACCAAAGAAGCAATACAAGAAGAGGGCATTACACTTGTTAACACCCAATTTAGGTGTGCCTAAATATATAACACACAAACTAACAGACACTGATGGGAACACAATAACAGTAGGAGATGTTAATATCCCACCAACATCATTGGACAGATATTCCAAACAGAATATCAATAAGACAATGGAAATACTAAATGACACAACAGAACAGTTGGACTTGGTTGTTATTTTTAGGACACTACATATCCCCTGAAATGAAATACACATTCTTTTCCGAGGCACATGTAACATTCTCTAGGATAGACCACATACTCAGACACAAAAGAAGCCTCAGCAAATTTAAGAGGATAGAAATTATTTCAAGCATCATTTCTGACCACAATGGCATGAAACTAGAAATTAACCACAGGAAAAAAAAATTGAGAAAAAAATGACCACATGAGACTAAACGATATGCTACTAAAAAAATCAAGGGTCTTGCCACAGTATTACTGAAGAAAAAGAAAGAGGCTGGAGGAATAACTCTCCCAGACTTCAGACAATACTACAGAGCTACAGTCATCAAGACAGCATGGTATTGGTACAAAAACAGACATATAGACCAATGGAACAGAATAGAGAGCCCAGAAATGAACCCACAAACTTTTGGGCAACTAATCTTCAACAAAGGAGGCAAGAATATACAATGGAATAAAGACAGTCTCTTCAGCAAACAGTGTTGGGAAAACTGGACAGCAGCATGTAAAGCAATGAAGCTAGAACACTCCCTTACACCATACACAAAAATCAACTCAAAATGGATCAAAGACTTAAACATAAGACAAGATACAATAAACGTCCTAGAAGAAAATATAGGCAAAACATTATCTGACATACATCTCAAAAATGTTCTCCTAGGACAGTCTACCCAAGCAACAGAAATAAAAGCAAGAGTAAACAAATGGGACCTAATTAAACATACAAGCTTCTGCACAGCAAAGGAAACCATAAGTAAAACAAGAAGACAACCTAAAGAATGGGAGAAAATTTTTGAAAATGAAAACGACAAAGGTTTTATCTCAAGAATAGATAAGCAGCTCATACGACTTAATAAGAAACAAACAAACAACCTAATCCAAAAATGAGCCAAAGACCTAAACAAGCAATTCTCCAAGGAAGAAATACAAATGGTCAATAGGCAAATGAAAAAATGTTCAATATCACTAATTATCAGAGAAATGCAAATCAAAACTATGATGAGGTATCACATCACACCAGTCAGAATGGCCATCATTCAAAAATCCACAAACGACAAATGCTGGAGAGGCTGTGGAGAAAAGGGCACCTTCCTACACTGCTGGTGGGAATGCAGTTTGGTGCAGCCACTGTGGAAAACAGTATAGAGATTCCTCAAAAGACTAGGAATAGACTTCCCATACGACCCAGGAATGCCGCTCCTGGGCACATACCCAGAAGGAACCCAACTTCAAAATGACACCTGCATCCCAATGTTAATAGCAGCACTATTTACAATAGCCAAGACATGGAAACAGCCTAGATGTCCATCAACAGATGACTGGATAAAGAAGATGTGGTATATTTTACAATGGAATACTATTCAGCCATAAAAACCAACAATATAATGCCATTTGCAGCAACATGGATGTTCCTAGAGAATGTCATTCTAAGTGAAGTAAGCCAGAAAGAGAAAGAAAAAGACCATATGAGATTGCTCATATGTGGAATCTGAAAAAAAAAATACAAATCAGAAACAGAATCATAGACATAGAACACAAACTTGTGGTTGTGGTAGCCAAGGGGGTAGGGGATGGGAAGGGACAGATTGGGATTTCAAAATGTAGAATAGATAAGACACAACATTGTAAAATGATTATAACTCAATAAAAAATATTAAAAAAAAGAGATCTGAATGCTAAAAAAAAATCATGGGTCAACAATGAAATCAAAGAGGAGGTTAAAATGAAAGAGGAAATTAAAAAATACCTTGAGACAAATGACAATGAAAACACAATCACACAAAACCTATGGGATACAGCAAAGCAGTCTTAAGAGGGAAGTACATAGTGATACAGGCCTTCTTCAAAAAAACAACAAACCCCCCCAAACAAACAAACAAAAAACAAGAAGCTCAAATAAACAACTTAATTTACCACCTAAAAGGATTAGAAAAAGAAGAAAACACAAAACCTAAATTCAGCAGGAAAGAAATAATGAAGATCAGGAGGAAGTAAATAAAATAGAGATTTTTTTTTAAAAAAGCAGAAAAATCAATCAAACCAGTAGCTAGTTTTTTGAAAGAGTAAACAAAATTGATAAACCTCTGGCTAGGCTCACCAGGAAGAAAAGCGAGAAGACACAAATAAACAAAATAAGAAAGGAAAATGGAAAAATCACGACCAACACCACAGTAATAAAAAAAAAACCATAAGAGAATACTATAAACAACTGTATGACAACAAAGTGGACAACTCAGAAGAAACAGACAAGTTTCTAGAAAAATACAGTTCACCAAACCTGAATCAAGAAGAAACACATAATTTTAACAGACTGATCACTAGAAGTGAAGTAGAATCAGCAATAAAAAATAAAGTTCCCTGTGAGCAAAGATCCATGAACAGATGGCCTCACCAGAGAATTCTACCAAATATACAAAAAAGGACTTATACTGATCCTTCTCAAACTCTCCTAAAAGACCAAAGAGGAGGGAATACTCCCAGAGGGAATACGCCCAAACTTATTCTATGAAGCCACCATCACCATGATACCAAAACCAGACAAAGACACTACCAAAAAAGAAAATTAAAGGCCAATATCACTGATGAACATAAATGGAAAACTCCTCAACAAAATACTAGCAAACAGAATTCAACAACACATAAAAAAGATCATACACCATGATCAAGTTGGATTCATCCCAGGGACACAAGGATGGTTCAACACACACAAATCAATCGACATGATACACCACACCAACAAAAGAAAGGACAAAAAACACATGATCATCTTAATAGATGCAGAAAAAGCATCTGATAAAATTCAACACCCATTTATGATAAAAACTCTTACCAAAGTGGGTAAAGAGGGAACAAATCTCAATATAATGAAAGTTATTTACGACAAACCCACAGTCAACATAATACTAAACAATGTAGAGTTGAAAGCCTTCCCACTAAGATCTGGAACAAGACAAGGATGGCCACTCTCATCACTTCTATTCAACATAGTATTAGAAGTCTAGGCCATAGCAATCAGACAAAAAAAAAAAAAAAAAGATCCAAATTGGAAGAGAAGAGGTATAATTGTCACTTTATGTGGATGACATGATACTATATACAGAAAACCCTAAAGGCTCCATACTAAAACTACTAGAGCTGATAAAAGAATTTGGCATAGTATATAAGATTAACATACAGAAATTAGTTGCATTTCTTTATACTAACAATTAAATATTGGAAAAGGACAGTAAAAAAGTTTCTTCTAAAATCACATCCCAAAAAACCCCAAAATACTTAGAACTGCAAAACATTTATGATTAAAAAAATTACGGATGACTTAAAGAAATGGAAAGATGTCCTATGTTCTTGGATTGGAAGAATTAATATTGTTAAAATTGCCATACTATCCAAAGCAATCTACAGATTTAATGAGATCCCTATCAAATTACCTATGACATTTTATATGGAATCACAAAAGACCCAGAACTGCCAAAGCAATACTGAAGAAAAGGAATCAAGCTGGAGGAATGACCCTCCCAGACTTCAGACACTGCTACAGAGCTACAGTAATGAAAACAGCATAGTATTGGCATAAAAACAGACACATGAATCAAAGGAACAGAATGGAGAGCCCAGAAATAAACCCACACACCCATGGTCAATTAATCTTTGACAAAGGAGGCAAGAATATACAATGGAGAAAAGACAGTTCCTTCAGCAAATGGTGTTGGGAAAACTGGACAGTCATATGTAAATCAATGAAGTTAGAACACTCCCTCACATCACACACAAAAATAAACTCAGAATGGCTTAAAGATTTAAACATAAGAAAAGATACTATAACCTCCTAGTAGAAAACAAAGGCAAAACATTTTCTGACATAAATCACAGCAATGTTCCCCTAGAGCGATCTAAGCAGGCAATAGAAATAAAAGCAAATTAACACACGAGACCTATTTAAACTTACAAGCTTTTGCACAGCAAAGGAAACCATAAACAAAACAAAAAGACAACCTACGGAATGGGAGAAAATATTTGCAAATAATGGGACTGACAAGGTCTTAATCTCCAGAATATGTAAGCAGCTCATACAGCTTAATAACAAAAAAACAAACCACCCAATCCAGGAGTGGGCAGAAGATCTAAACAAGCAATTCTCCAATAAAGACATACAAATGGTCAATAGGCACATAAAAAAAAATGCTCATTAGTATTGCTAATTATCAGAGAAATGCAAATCAAAACTACAATGAGGTATCACCTCATGCCAATCAGAATGACTATCATTCAAAAGTCCACAAATGATAGATGCTGGAGAGGGTGTGGAGAAAAGGGAGCCCTCCTACACTGTTGGTGGGAATGTAGTTTGGTGCAGCCATTGTGGAAAACAGTATGCAGATTCCTCAAAAAACTAAAAATAGACTTACCATATGATCCAGCAATCCCACTCCTGGGCATACATCTGGAGGGAACTCTAATTTGAAAAGATACATGCACCCCAAAGTTCATAGCAGCAGTGTTATAATAGCCAAGACATGGTACAACCTAAATGTCCTTCAACAGATGACTAGATAAAGAAGTTGTGGTATATTTATACAATGGAATACTACTCAGCCATAAAAAGAATAAAATAATGCCATTTACAACAACATGGATGGACCCAGAGATTATCATATTAAGTGAAATAAATCAGACAGGGAAAGACAAATATTATATGATATCACTGATATGTGGAATCTAAAAAACAATGATAGAAATCTCAATTACAAACCAAAAATAGACTCATGGACATAGAAAACAAACTATGGTTACCAAAGGAGAAAGGGCGGAGGAAGGCTAAATTAGGAGTTTGGGATTAACAGATACACATTACTGTATATAAAACAGATGAACAACAAGGATCTACTGCATAGCACAGGGAACTATATTCAATATCTTATAATAACCTATAATGAAAAAGAGTATGAAAACAAATATATGTATATATATATATATGACTGAAGTATTATGCTCTACACTAGAAACTGACACAATTAGAAAGAACAGACAAAAAATAGTAAGTATTGGTGAGGATGTGGAAAAAAGGAGCACTGTTGTGTTTTTTGTGCCCAGTTGGTGGGAATGTAAATTGGTGTAGCCACTATGGAAAATGGTATGGTAGTATGCCCCCCACCCCAAATTAAAAATAGAACCACTATATGACCTATCAATTCTACTTCTGGGTATCTATCTGAAGAAAACAAAAACACTAACTTGAAAAGATATATGCACCCCAATGTTCATTGTAGCAGTATTTATAATAGCTAAGACATGGAAACAACCTATGTGTTCATAAACAGATGAATGGATAAAGAAAATGTACATACACACAATGGAATATTGTTCAGCCATACAAAAGAGAGAAATCCTGCCACATGCTGCAACACAAATGGACTTTAAGGGCACTATGCTAAGTGAAATCAGACAGAAAAAGACAAATACCGTATGATCAATATGATCCAATATATGTGGAATCTAAAACAAAAAACCCCCCAAACTCATAGATACAGAGAAGAGACTGGTGGTTGACAAAGGTAGGGGATAGGATGAGGGGTCTCAAATGGGTGAAGGTGATCAAGGGAAAAAAGGACATAATTTTATTATTTTGATGCAAATGTTTTACAGGAAAAAAAGACCTAATATTTTTTGAGAGCTTATTATAAGTAATCTCCTTTAAGCCTTATAATATCCTTGTGAATTAAGTATTATTATTCTAACTTTAGAGACAAGAAAGCTGAGAGAGGGTCTAAGAGTTTGAGAAATTTGTCCAAAAGTCACTAAGTGGTAGAACCATGTTTGAACCCAAGACTGTACAACTGAAAATTGGAGGATTTTGGAGATAAAAGTCCAAAAACATATGAAACAGTACAGATTTCTCAAAAAAGTTACATGAATAAAAACATGTATATTGTACCCCTGGTATACAATGGTATCAAACTGCTAATTTCCATTCACCAAAAGAAATGGCTAGTAGAGAAATTAGCTTTCTATCTCCACAACACAATTTTTAATACAAATGCGCCAAGGTAACAGTTGCTTATGATGATGTATCTGTATTCCCAAATGGGTTCTCACTAAAAAGCACAAGATACGTTTAAGAGATAAATGATGTTTCTACACAAACAAAAAAAGCATTTTAAAGTATTTTGATTGAGCATAAAAACGTAAGGAAAAGAAATACATTCAGGAAGAAAAGCACAATTTCCAAAGAAAATGAAAGCTATGAATGACATTTTCTTATAATCTGTTTGCAGGTTCTCTTGTGCTTATTCCAAGAAGGGAATAATGTTTCTTATTGGCTTCTTGTGTTCTGGTAGGAGACAAGTGAAGGAGGAGCAGAGTGTTACAAGAATTGTTGTTTTAATGCTCTTGAGCAAAGTGAAATTTAACTACATGTTGAAACCTCAGTCAGTTTTACTTCAACGATGATATAGTTCTACTACATTGTAACCAGAATACTTATTAATGTGATTTTAGAGGCAGAGGTTATAGCTCAAGTGATAGAGCGCATGTTTAGTGTGCATAAGGTCCTGGGTTCAATCCCCAGTACCTCCATTAAAAAAATTAAATAATGTGATTTTAAGTCCTTTCCTGATTTAGATACACACCACAGCCAATGATTCTTTTAAAAAGTAGAGCTCTGACACTAAATACATTTTCTTCCTAATGTTCATTTTCCCTCCTTACATGGCATAAAATAGTTTCATTATTTTTTGTAGAATTTGATTTTTTTCAGAGGCTCCATCTAATTCTATCCATATGATTCTGAAACATAATAATATGACTTACTTGAAGGGGCCTACTCTGACCCAAGCACTTTATATATTATAAGGAAAAAAACCCCTACACATCCAGATGGTGGATCTGAACCCAGGTCAGTTTGGAATAAAATTTGTATACTATTCTCTGTACAATACTGCTTTCTGCCATGTGTATAAACTTTTCTAGACTGCCGTGGGGAGAAAATTCTCTAACTCTCATACTCACTTATTTCTGACAGAATTTTAATTTTACAGAATTGCTAACTGGAAATGATAACTGGTGGCTACCAGCTAACCTAGCATCACTGAAATGCTTTAGAATTAGGGAGAAGAATTCTGCAGGTGCTAAAGCTGAAAGCTTTGGCCTAGGCACAGAAACATGGCTCTGCATCATCTCCCCTGACCCCTAGATGGTGCTATGGGCTTAACTGCAGCACCAGACTGAAGTGACTGGTGGAGATGTGGAGGCTGACGTCGAAGGGAAATGCTCCACTAGGTTAGAAGCCCACACAGCTTTCCTTAATTATGACCCAGCTATGTGAGTCAGGCACAAGCAGAGCTGTAATTTTTTGCAAGACGTATGTGGCAACAGAACTGTTATGAATTGATTCCTACTGACCTACATTGTAATTTCAGACGTGAGATTGACAAAACTGCATTTTCATTGTGATTACTTTTCAGAAACAAGGACTGCTAGGCTTGTAGCTTTACAGTTTCTCCACTCATTCCTCCCTCTTCTCTCTTTCTCATCCTTACGTGGTCAGTAAAAAAACAAAACAAAACAAAACAATCCTCCAAACTCCATGACACAGGACAGGTTTTGTGCAGGAGAACAGGGAGAGAGAGACAGAGACACCTGTTTTTGAGACCTCATCCACTAGTGTAAGAATGTAAGCTCTTCAAACTAGATTATTAACTCACTGAGGGTAGGGCAAGACTAATTAATTTAAAGACTCAATACATATCTGTTGAAAGAATAAGTTAGTAAATATGATATTCATTGTTATGAGTATAGGGGGCAGAGTTTTCATCATTGCAATTTACTTTCAAAGTTTTTCTTCAAATTCACAGGCTAGTTAGTGACAGTCCACTCTGGCTGTTACACTAGTCTTATCAACTTTATCATTCTCATGCATCACAAGTCTCCCCCTCCTTCCAGCTTCCATTATCATTTTGATAAACATCAAGTTCTCAAGTCACCTCAGATACAAAGGCTGCCTTAGTAGAAGGGAATGGGGGAGAACTTGCCCTTCCTCCAAACTGGAAGGGGGGAGTTGAACATTATCTTTATTAGTCAAGATTTTATTAAGCAAATAGCTTTTTAATTACAGCAGTTATCTTTAAATTGTAACAGATAATTTGAAATACATTAAAATAGTAACACTTCCTTGATTTGGATTGGCAACTAATACTTCTGGTTTTATTTGATTAACATTCCATTAAGGTTTTCCAAAATAAGTGAAATTCTGTCACTCATTCTTTTCAAAATATCATTTGATTTGAGTGACATATTAAAAAAGTATGACACAAAAAACTTAACTACACGATTGCACTGGACCTATAATTTCTTAAACTCACGTTTAAAGCTATAATGATCTGCTATGCATGAGTCTTTTCTATTACAATTTGACATACCGTGTAATTGTAAGTCTCCTTAGTTAAACTGCTTCATGATTAAGAAATTGAAAACAATACCTAAAATTGAGACCAAAAAACAAACCACTCCCACCCCCAAAAAACAAATTGCTACTAATACAACTGGCAAATCATCTGGCTCATAAAAATTTCTCTATCTTCAGGTAAAAAATGGGATACTTTGCCATGTCAAAATTATTTTTTAATCAAACGATGAAAAGATGAGTAAATTATAATATCCATCACCAATAAGCCTTCCTTGAGTAAGTATCAATTGACTTTGACCATAATTGATAACCTAAGCCAGTAGTACATTCTGTTACAATTCCAGGTTCAGAAGGTTAATTATGGCCTGGCCACAGGCTCATCCGGAAACCTGAAGCCAACTACTGTATGCCCTCCTAATGAAGATGTACTGCATGTATTACAGAAGCATGCTGACAAGTGATTGGAACCTCCAACGTCAATGTAGCAAGCATTAACCTTCACCACGTCAATTTAACTGTCATTCTCACAGTTTATATCCCGCCAGGTCCTTTTATTCTCTGAGAAAAAAAGTGTCTGATAACTGCATTTCCCTTGCAAAGGCAAGATTTCCCTTTTCATTCTAATGAATACAGAAATCAATAGTGGTAAGTCAATTCAAACTACATTATGAATTAACAATACCCCAGAAAGTTAAGAGGAGATTAGACTGATGATGAGAGTTATCATTTGTCACCAAAATCTTTAATTTGCATGTAGATTTACTGCCCCAGTGCACAGGGCATTAGAAAAAATCAGCATCTTTTCTTTCCAAGAGGTACTTACACTGTCCCCTTATTTACAGGCAAGAAAAGAAAATGGCAGGCTGAATTATGAGCATCTACTCATAAATAAAACCAGTTTAGCAGCCTTCATTGCTTGCACCCAACACTCACTGCCAGTTTGAAGAAGAGCTAGTGTGTTCTAAGAGTTGCAGTGAATACGGTATCTTCAAGACAGCTTAGTTTCTGAACAGATCACGTGACAATTACTAGCAATGAATTCATCTGATGGGCCATGCAGAAGCAGAGTGGTGTAATAAAACAAGCACTAGAATATGAGGCTGACATGCAATGGCTGTGTGCTTTACCATCTATGAGGCCTTTTAACAAAACATTTAGCCTTTCTGGGTCTCAGTTTCTCTAACTGTACAATAGGAACAATAATTCTTCCTTGGTTTATCTCATAAAGCAGAGGGTTTCAACCACAGCTATACACTAGGATCATGTGGAACTTAAAAAAAAACAAGACATCTTAGTCCTACCCCAAGAAATTCTTATTTAATTGGTTGAGCGTGAGGCCCAGGTATGGATATTGTTTTGGTGGTGGTTGTTGAGAGAAACTTCTAAATTTACTTGTAAAACTTTTTAGTATGGAAATACTCAAACATACATAAACATAATGAATACTTTAATGAACCACAGGTACTCATTACCAAACTTCAATGGTTATCAATATTTTGCTTGTCTTGTATAATCTATTTCTCCATCCCCCAACATTTAAAATTTTCTGTTGGAGTATTTTATGGTAAAATCTACACTGGCATTTAAAGAAAATTCCCCATGTGTATATATTGTACAGCCAGTATTGAGAACCACATGAGAATTCTGATAATATTTTTCACACATAAAAGAGTAACAATAAAAACAAATCCATGCTCAAATGGATTATTAGGTTCAAGCATTTTTACTGAAACTGACTGATCAACAGAATAAAATAATTTAGTGAATACCACTTGAATCATTTTCTTCCTTTGAATTGACCAGTTCTTTCACAAAACAGACCCTCCAAGGCAGCAGGAAGAAAATCTCATTTCTCCCTTCGTGCCTTGTATTTTCATCTTTACTCGACCGTCTAATAGTTCTCCAAATGCTTTGCTCCCTCAACCTGGAAAATTTACCCCCTCTTGGCCCCTCACCACCTCCCTACCCAGCCACCTCCCATTTGGTCTCAGAACCCAGATATGAACGTCATGAAGTCCTCTGGTTCCTCTCTTCCTTCTGTCCTGCTCTCAAGTCCCAGAGAGGGGCCCCTCCTAAGGACTGCTACAGCCCTGTCTTTACCTCAGTCACTGCTTTATCTTCTTGTACCGTTTCTTGCCAATCTCTTCATGAAATACAGGATTCTTAAGGGTAAATGATTTCATTACAGGTTTGGTCCTTGATAGGCATTCAATATGGGAATGCTTGAGTTTTAAAAACCTTCGGTCAGCCACTTTTTCTAGGAGCCAAATTAGACATGCTCAACAGTTTGCTCATCCAGCTTACTAATGCACCTCAACTGACTGCATTAAGGGGAGCAAGCAGGGGTGACTGCTTAAGAGATAAAAGACAGAAATATAAGAATTTATAGTGAAGCTTAATTACATTTTTTTCCAACAGTATCTCCAACCTCAGAATGGCGTGCTGCAGAGAATCCTAAGGAAATTGCCTAAATAAAAAGAACTAGAAAGTAGTAGTTTAGGGACTTAGTTTGTCTAACATAGCTCAGATGGAAAAAACTAATGAGAGGGAGAAACTAAAACAGGATTTAACATGATCCAGATTTCTTCCTTCCACTGGTTACTCATTGCTTGGAACAATTTCAGCATTGGATTTAGAAAATCACTAAGGGAAATTTCTTCAGTAGCAATTTGAAGCAGAAAATAATAAAGTTTTTTTTTAATACAACATCACTTTACAAAATAAGAAGTCAAGAATCATAAACTTCAATTACATGGCCACAATTAATCTTTCAAAACATGATCCAAAGCCATCTTGATTCCTTTTGTACTAGGGTATGAACTCTCTAAAAGTTCTACCAGAACTTAGAATTTTCACTAGTATCTCAGAAATAATTCATAAATAATAATCCCTCTTCTCTCTCTACCCATAACCTTTTTTGTTGGTAAACTAGTCTTTTACGGTGGGCACGCTGACCTTTAAAAAAGTTACTAAGAACTTAGCTCCTTCTTTACAGATTCAAAATTCAGGTCCTATCCTGGTCACATGATTTTCCAAAAACTACTGTTTCCCTGTAAGTTGCAACATTTCCTCCATGTATTCAAAGTGATATTAATTTGTAATTTCTCATTCTATCTAATCTTTACCTCTCCTTTTTAAGATCTTACCATTTTATAGAAACCATCTCTCCAGATTTACAGTATATTACTTGCTTTTAAAAACCACTCCTATCTGCCAACAACAATCCAATTTGCACATTTAATTCTATCTCTGAGCGTGTGCCTCTTAAATATTTACTGCGTATGCAGCAAACTAATTCAACATCTTTACAAAATATTTTCCTCTTCAGATTTCCTTTCATTTCATTCCTCTTGCCAATAATACCTTCAATTCAATGACTTCATTAGTGACCTCTGCTTCAAATCCTTTTTGGGAAACAAGCAAAAACAAGCCAATAAATATACCAACACTCAGTCTCTCTTCAAAGGATTAAAGGCCACTATATAATCACAAAGAGTGTAACAATTTTCATGACGGACAAAGCCCTCTTACATGCATTTCCTATTACTTCATCTGTTCTTCACACAATCCACTGAAATAGAAAGGGCAGTTAACGTGTCTGTTTTGGACTGAATAGAACTAAGGGCCCAGAAAGCTTATGACCTGCCAAAGGCTACTGGATTACCAAAACCCTTCTGAATTTTCTTTATCAGCATCAACAATGGATTTCCTTTGATGGGCCATAAAAACCTAATACCAGATGAAAAGGACTGTGCTTTCTCTTTATTTATAGCTAGCAATGTCTTAGATAAGTTTAACCTCAAGATGATAAAACAGAAAAGACTCATACAATCATATAAATAAAGTCTATGGACCATCTCAGTTCCAGTAATAACCTTCTCTTTTCCATGAACCATTCTAAACATGACCAAGGTTGTCACAAGCACATCAAGGGGACAGAGAGTAAAGAAAACAAAATGGAGTAAGTAACAAAACCTCCATGGCATTATGATCAACTTAGTGAGGATGGGTTTGGAATTCACACAACGAACCGCATGAGGAGTTAACGAATTTTGAAAAACTAATAAGGGAATGTGAAATTAAATGAAATTATCACAAGGAAAAGAAAAGTAGGCACAGAATATTAAAAAATTGCCAACATGAGTAAAGTAGGATTGCAGTCAGATAAAGACAGCACAAAGTGAATGTATTTCTCTTGGGTAAACTGCAGATAGTACCATTGGCCAAGATCAGCCAGGTAGCAAACTTCCATAATTCCTCTACCTCAAGAGAGCACAGTTTTGAAAGATCAGAAGAATTAACGTTAGAAGACAGGATTAGGTAGAATGGTATACAGTTAAAAACCTACAGAATCTGATGGAGCATTTTTGCTCTCAGATGCCTAGAGAGTTTCTGTGATTATCTAAAGGATCTGCTTCTAAGGAACACAGACATATTGGGAGGATACACTAAGGCACAAACCCACCTCAAACACACAGATCATTACATAAAGATGATGACGACGACAACAATGATGTTGGCAATGATGAGGATAAAATAAAAGGCTCAATTTATGGAAGCATTTACAAAATGCCAGCCGCCTGTAGTTATGTTTTAGATACAGTCACTAATCCTCATAATAACTTTGCAACACAGTCATTACTGGCCTGTTTTCACTACAGAAAATATAACAGAAATTGAATGCATCTAGCACTCAGTGACTTGCCTAAGGCAGAAATCTCTCATCACCTAACATATACAATTAAAAATCACACACACGCTGGCTGCCACAATCTCAATTGTGATCTGATGACTACTATCTTCCCTTCAATAGAAAAGCTCGAGGCCTTGTAACAGAGTTAGCTGGTTCTTTCATTCCTTGGTCTGTTTCAGAACCTACTATGGAGCTAACATATACCAAGATATTTTGCATGCTGGTAATCTGTACTTTGAAGGCAACGACCTTCACACCTTAAAAATCGTTTTCACACCTGATGATTATTTTTTAACAATATACTTTTTACACTAAAGTAAGGTTAGCTACCATTTATGAAGCAACTTACCACGATCCGGTACCATGTTTAAGTGTTTTACGTATGTTACGCCTCAATTAGTGGAGATCTAGGTCTACATGATTACAAAACCAGGAATCTTTCCAACTCATCATCTTGGCTCAAACTCAGCTTTGATTCAGTCTGCATTACTTCACTGCCCAAAGCACTAAATTATGCTGTACACCAGAAACTGACACATCATAAACTGACTGTACTACAAGAAAAAATTTTTTTTTAAAAAGTGCTAAATTAGACTGATGCAGATAGGGGATTATTGCTACAAGTGGAAAGGTACAGGACAGATACACACTTAATCTGACCACACTGTTAGACTGCATAAAAACTAAACTGAAAACAACCAATACATTTCTAGTCATTTAAAAAATATCGAACTGCTTAGGCTTCATGAAAGTTACAGTAGCAATTATGACTGTATCTGTCCTTTATCCCTGAAATAATCAATCAGCAGGTGCTTTTCCAGACATTCCCATGGCATATGTTAGCTCCATAAGCTATCACACAATTGAGAGAGAAATTTATTGTTGATTTTTTCATTTTAAAGCAGTTTACTTTATTATTATTTTTTTAATTACATACATCGTCCTGTATATTTTTAATACAATTTTTAAAAGTTATACTCCATTTATAGTTATTACAAAATACTAGCTATATCCCTGGTGCTGTACAATATACCCCGTAGCCTATTTTGCACCCAATAGCCTGTACCTCCCACTCTCTTACCCCTGTATTGCTCCCATCCTCCACACTGGTAACCACTATTTTTTTCTCTGTATCTGTGAGTATGCTTTTTTATGTGTGATATTCACTAGATTGTTGTATTTTTTAGATTCCATATATAATAAGTATTATCATTTAGCATATGTCTTTCTCTGACTTATTTCACTTAGCATAATGCCCTCCAAGTCCACTCATGTTGCTGCAAATGGTAACATTTTGTTCCTTTTTACAGCTGAGTAGTATTCCATCACACACACACACACACACACACACACACACACACACACCCCTTATCTGTCCATTCATCAGTTGATGGACACTTTTACTTGCTTCCCTATCTTGACAACTGTAAACAATGTTGCTGTGAACAATGGGGTGCATGTATCTTTTCAAAATAGTGTTTTTGTTTTTTTCGGGTGTATGCCCAGGAGTGGAATTGTTGGGTCATACAGTAGTTCTACTTTTAGTTTTTTGAGAAATCTCTACAATGTTTTCCACAGTGGTTGCACGAATTCATATTCCCACCAACAGTGTACGAGGGTTCCCTTTTTTCCACATCTTCGCAAACATTTGTTATTTGTGTTCTTTTTGATGACAGACACTGTGACAGATGTGAGGTGATATCTCACTGTGCTTTTTATTTCCACTTCTCTAATGATTAACAATGCTTAGCATCTTTTCCTGTGCCTGTTGGCCATTTGCATTTCCTCTTTGGAAAAATGTCTATTCAGTTCTGCCCATTTTTTAATTGAGTCGCTTGATCTTGTGATGTTGAGTTAAACGAGCTATTTATATATATGTTGGATATTAATCCCTTATTGGTTGTATCATTTGCAAATATTTTTCCCATTCAATAGACAACTGAGCTCTTGATGTTCCTTCTTGTAGAGAGGGTTTTTTTTTTTTTGGTAATTCTGCTATTATATCATATGTGCAATTCTGTCTGATCAAATTAGTAAACATAAATGACTGCCCAATATGTGCTAAATAGTAATAAACACTAGAAGGAGATTTAAAAAATTAATAAAGTAGAGCTTCTGACCTCAAGTAGCGTATGGCCCACAGGTGACAAGGCCATATATAAACACATATTGACTGTCTATGATATATAAAATAATGTGCTTCTATCTTTCATAACAAATTTTGGGGCTAAACCACAGTGGCAAGGACTTAAGATGTTGGTAGAGTAGGGATGGCAGGAAGCTGACTTTATAACACACTTGTCTTCCCACAAATTCAAAGTCAGATGTAGAGACATTACATACAGATGAGTACTTTCCACTAAATGGAACCCAAACCAGACTAAGCAATAATAGGCATTCATTAAAAGTCAAACACTGAGTTTAAGGGCCAGAGATTGAAGGTGAACAACAACTGCTCTTGGGATGTAAGAAGCACCTGGTAGTATGCAGCTTGGTTCCTCAATCTTAGCCCCATGTGCTACTACTGTGGGGCTAAGAACAAGCTGGACTTCCCGGGGTTTTCCAAAGCCGGAGGAGCTTCAGAATAAGTGTCATTACGATGTGAAAAAGTCTCTTAGCAAAAGTAAATGTAGGTGACAGATACTGTTAAGCAATTTTGGTTGAGAATTTCTTTAGTTAGACAGACGTTAGCAATAATTCAGTATAAGCCCTCATTTTATAAATAAAACTTTAACAGGATAAAGTTACATAGCTAACTGGAGGTACAACCTTACACTTGGTTTATCCTAATGGTTGGGAGAGAAGTCTCAGTAAATCCTTTTAATCTTAGTTTATTATATACATGTGACACTATTATGAAAGATTACTATTTATTATGGAAGTAAATGTGACATTATACATTATCAGTCGCAAATCAGAAACATTTTTGCTTTAGGAATCATGGTAATAGAACTTGTCCATGTAGTCACAGATCAGTTTGGCTAAGCATTTTTGGATCTTCAACATAATTTGAAGTATCATTCAATACATTACTAGGAGTTCATTAAATGCCAAACGCAGAGCTTAAGGACTAGAGAACAAAGGCAAATAAGATTTCTCAGAACATAAGACACTTCTGATGGTGTGTGGACAGACATGTAAGTGTGCAAGATAACTCACAATGAAAGAATGTACAAAGACTCATGAAAAGACAAAAAAGTGACACTAATTCTGGGGAAAATAACTTGTATTTTGATAGAAACTGATGGCTGTTATTAAGTCATTTTATAAGGTATGAAAACTAGTTTATATAGCATACGAAAGAAATATTCAAAACTAGATTTTGCCAAGAAAAAAAGAAATGGATGTGTTCTTTGAAAGGAACAAATGTCTGTAGGTAGAACCAACACAGACATAACCATCACTAACCAGTACTTACCATTAGCTAATATTTTGGAACAAAAAAAGCTGGTTTTGCCTTACTATAATTTTTTAGGTATCAAATCATATTTTTTCACTGATTTCAACAAATTTAAACCATGTTCTTCAGCACAATTTCCAGTCCCCAATATAGATGTTAAGAAAATGAACCATTAAAGATGACTTCATCAAAATCAACTACTTAAACCTAAAAGTCTGTAGTAACCAATGCAAAATATAAATGCAAAACAACTAGGGAATGATTTTATATTTAACAAGAGGGTTAAAAGTTCAAAGGCAAATAAGAAAAGGAACTTGACTAAACAGAACGCTCTACACTGAGAAACACTCTCTTCATTTGGTTATCTGTAATCTCTATTATGTTGAGGAAACTATCGTCTTTTTTAAAATGTCCATGTTTACTTGATAACAAATACAAGGACAAAAACTCTGAGACAGTAAATGAATAAGCTCAGCAGCATTTTTTTTAGGAGTTATACCTGGTCATAACCAAAAAGTTACAGTATAGGAATATGAGGTTAAATATTAAATCTAATTGACAAGAATTTGTACCAGCAAGATACCTAAATTAATTATTGTCTGACAAAGCAACAATTGTTTTGGAGTTCAAATGCCTTCATATATATTAATTCAAATAATTCTCACAATAATCCTGTTTAGTAGGTCCTATTATCCCCATTTTGTAGACAAAAAATGCGGCCTCTAGAGGTTATGTGACCAAAAAATTAGGGAGAAGAGTCAGCAAGACTAGAACAAAAGGTTCTCGGTTTCTACTACACTCTTTTTTGAGGCCCCAAGTCAGTGTAAGCTTGAGCAAAGGGGAATACAGGCCTACAACTTTAATTCTGAGATGTATATGTTTCTTACAGCATTTTCAATACTGACATTGCCTGAGAATCATCCTTTCATCACAAGTTCAATGATTTCCTACAAGCTTAGCAGTTAGTTACACAATTAAATTGATATCAAATATAGAAGCAATCACTATGTACCTGAAAACTTCAGGCTCCCAGAGAACACAGGAAATAGCTGATCAGTTACTCCTCGATTAGCAACTTTAGAATGCCTGGAGTAACAGTGTTTTATGTTTTCTTCATATGAGAAACAAAGGTAAGCCACTCTACTTGAAGAGAGCACAGTCAGATTAGCCATACAATATCAAAACTTCAGAGAAGATCCTTAGATATTATGGGGGGGAAAAAGGCTCTTAAGGGGTGGGGAAAGGAATATTTTAAAATGCTATAGCAAAAATTACCTTTAAGATTGTTTTATTACTTAAAAGTATGCAATAGAAAAGATGATTTCAAACCAAAGTTCTAAACCTAAGGAGTTATAAGACTTTAGTTAAAAGGATCCTTAAAAACTTGTTTATTTCATTTTCTAAATAAAGAAATGGAGGATTCCAAGAGTTGGGAGACTGTTCGTTGACTGTTAATAAAAGAGTAGGGAACACACCTTTCATCTGACAGTATTCTCATTCAACATATCTAATGTGTATTACAATTAACTGTTGAAGAGCTATTCATCTTTTCTTTTCAAAATTCCAATTAACTAAAGTAATATGCCTTTAAATCTAAACTCACATCAAATCAGTAAGTTTTACATGAAAGTTTTTATTTACCAATATATGTTTCATAGTAACTTTTTTTAAAAAACTGAGTTGGTTTTCTTAGTTTGAATTAGAAAGAATAGTTGCAAATTACAAAATAATTATAATTATCTTACTTTCTTGAATACCTGGAAATTAAACTATTCAATAATGGCAGGTTTTCCATGTTTTAAAGTATTTAGAAGCATTTTAAAAAATGAATTCCATAATTCTATACCTTGAAACAAAGGACACTGCATGACATGTTTGGTTAATATTTGAAGACTTGCATCAGATTCCGTTTATCATGAATATACTGCTAAATGCTATATCAATCTAATGCCTTATAAATCATTCATGAAAAACAAATCTGCAGAGTATATTGGGAAGCAGTTCTCAACCCATATTTCTTTATTCAATGACCATGGTGTAGCTCTTATCCTCTTATTAAATGACGTGGAGATCTGTCACTTAAGTCAGTTTTACTGACTGAGGGAAAAGATAAAAGAAAGAAATAAGAGATACCACTGCTAAAGAAACAGAGTCAAAGGTCAGAACACCTACTGAGCGCCTATCCTCAGAGATGCAGTTCAAAGAGTGGTAAAAGCATAAGCTTCAAACTCTGCGGATCAGGATTTTAAGTATCAATTACAGCACTAGTTTGATGACCTTAGGCAGAGCCTCTGGGCCTCAATTTCATCATCTAGAAAATGGAGTCGTGTCAACGACCTTAACATACCACACAGCTAATGCCTAGTAGAATGGAGGTGCTCAGTAAATACAAGGCGCTATTACTGTGTTGAGGAAAAGTCTGGAGTCTGAATTACACATAAGACAAAAACAAAATGGCGAGAAATAGCTCTCTTTTTTCATAGAAAACTGACCCAAAAGCCTCTATATTACCATGGGCAGTCATATACAATTTCTTCCTTGTAATAATGATGAAGAGTGTTCTATGCAGAATGTTCTATTTGCAGCAATGATTCACTGTGTGCATGGAAAAAACTGCTGACACGTTGAGAAGATATTTTCCCGTAAAAGGTTGAAGTCCTTAAGCAGCAAAAAACACCAACGTCCATCATCTTTAAACCCTATTGATTTCTGGTGAAGATTTAAAAGGCTGTTTACTTATTTCCCATCATTTCTGTCAGAGCTGTAACAGTTCTCTTCCCACTGAATAAACCTCTCATGATCCTCCTGGTGATTAAGGTCAGACAAAATGTCAAACTCCTAATGCTAAGTGCTTTTACATTAAAAATTCATATCAAATCACCAAGTAAAATCCAAACAAGAAGTCAGACATGTAAACAGTTCAAAAAAAAAAAAAAAAGGTTGTAGTGACCATTACAGAATATAGGTGTAGCATAGATGTGAAGGAAAAAAAAAAAAAGGTTTGGTAACAGGTCAAATCACCCCCCCTTCCTCCTGGCATATTCACTGTCATTTCCTATTTTTAAATTTGTGGCCACACTGGACTTGAGTCTCCGTGTGTGAGGACTGGGCAGGGAGGGAGGGAAAGAGGGCGGGAGAGAGAGAGGGGAAGAGAGACAGAATATTACCATTATCACTTCAAATCATTAGGAGCCATTTGGTTCTACAACTTCAGCATGGTCTTTGCTTTTAAAGCAACGGAGCGTGCATAGAGGGAGTATTTACTCAATATCTAAAATAAACATTACTAACTTTTCTTGTAAGCATAGTTGGATCCTTGGAACCAGGAGCTAAGGAAATAGTGTCAGAATCTGGTTTCTTTCCATCTCTGTGTTTCTTTCGACTCCTTTCATCCACTCTCAAACTGGCTTTCTAAACATAGCAGCCTTTAACAGCTCAAGACTTGTATTCTCCTAGCTGCAAATTCAGTGGAAAGAGCTTTTCTTTCCAAATAGTTTCAACAAGCCTCAGAAATTAAACAGCATTAACCTCGGACTTAGCTTGGTTCATATGTTCATACCAAACCAATAATCATGGCCACGGGAAAAGAGTGATCAGATTGGCCAGGCCAATTGCAAGTCTATATTCCTGAGCCCAGGAAATGGGGTCATTTCCCCATGGACTAAGTGTTATCAGAGACAGCATGGAATTTACTTGAGTTATAATCTAATAATAAAATAATTTACTTTGTTGTTCAATTTGTTCCAGCTTTGGTGATTGGTAGTTCTTTCGACATGCTCCCATCTTTTTTTTTTTTTAAGTACTTCTTTACCTTCTGGCCCTATAAGACACACCACAAGCTCATCTTGTATGTTCTCTGCCCTAGCCCCAGAATTAGCCATTTCTCCAAGGAGCTCTGGTTCCTTTTACTGGAAAATGCTATGCAAAAACCAAGATCTGGGTTCTGGATGTGTTTTCTGTTATTAGGGTATCACTGCTTCTGGGCCTTCCCAGCAGACAGAGATGTGAAACATACATGCATATATATATACTAGTCCATATATACACACTTACCTATAGTTAGTTCTGTATCTATATATCTTCACATACATTAAAGTAACCATGATATCTCTGACCATACCTCTCTCCGGCACTACAGAGTTCATTCTAGCCTTGCCCTTGCTTATTTGTACCTTTCTACTCTGAGAGTTGAGAAACCTAATTTTCATACCACAACGTTTACTTACCCTAGAACATAGGTAAAGTGATTTTAGAATTGCTAACTTGTACACCTGTAAGAAAGAGATTTACCAAGGTTGTCTTTAGCTTATACTATCCAGAAAAATACCATTTTCCAGTGTTGCCGAGGTCAGCTCCTTTCCCCCACCCACTTCATTGAGGACATGCCATACATCTTGCAATACAGTTTGATTCATTTGTTAGTCTCCATTCCATCCTGGGATCCCCCTGACATTTTGGTAGATTTTTAAAATTAATACCAGTTACAGTTCTTTCTACAGTGCCTTTTAACAAATGCACAGAGTCACATATCCAACATCCTATTACCCATATACAACAGTTCCATCACTAAAAATTCCTCTGTGTGTCCTTTTTGCAGTCAACCATTCCTCCTTTTCCCCATTCCCTGGCAACCCACTGATCTGTTTTCCAGCCTATTACCTTTCCCTTTTCCAGAATGTCATATAAATGGAATCATACAATACATAGCCTCTAAGTTCTGGCTTTGTTCACTTAGGAAAACGCATGTAATATTTATCCATCTTGTTACAAGAAAAAACAGTTCATTTATTTATTGTTGGGTATTATTCCATTGTATGATGTACCACTCACCTGTTGTTTATCCATTTACCTACTGAAGGATATCTTGGTTCTTTCCAAGTTTCTGGTGTTATGAATAAAGCTGATATAAACATTAACATATTGGTTTCTATGTGAACATAAGTTTTCAATTCACTTGGGTAAATACCTATGAATGATATATAAGAAACTGTCAAACTATCTTCCAAACTGGCTATCTACCATTTTGCATTCTCACTGGCAATGAACCAGAGTCCCTGTTGCTCCAGATCCTTGCCAGTATTTAGTACTGTCAATTTTTTTGTTTGTTTTTAACAATTCTAACAAGTGTGTAGTAGGATCTCATTATGGTTTTAATTTGCGTTCTTTAATGATAAATGATGTTGAGTATCTTTCCATACCCTTATTTGCCATTCATGTATCTTCTTTGGTGAATTATCTATTCAAATATGTTGCCCCTTCCTTCCTTCCTTCCTTCCTTCCTTCCTTCCTTCCTTCCTTCCTTCCTTCCTTCCTCTCTCTTGTTTTTTTTTACTGTATTAGTTTTCCATTGCTGCTATAACAAAGTATCACCAACTTACTGGCTTATTAAAAACTTACTAATTTACATTTCTGTAGGTTAGAAATCCAACACAGGTCTCACTGGGTTAAAGTCAAGGAATCAGAGGGACTATATTCCTTTCTGGAGATTCTGGGAAAAATTCATTTCCTTGCTTTTTGTAGATTCTAAGGACTGCAAGTGGTCCTTGGCTCACAGCTCTTCTCCCTCATTTTCAAAACCAGCAACAATGGATTAAGTCCTTTCCACATGACATCACTTTGACTGCTTTTTCTGCATCATTATTCCATTTTCAAGGATCCATATAATTATATTGGGCCTGCCCAGATGATCCAGGGTCTCCTCTCTCTTTTCCAGTGAGATGATCAACCTTATTTCTGCCTGCAACATTCTTTTTTGCCATATAAAGTAACATATTCACAGATTTCAGGGATTGGGAATGTAGGCCATGACTGGGACGGCCATTATTCTGCCTACTATGCTTACTGCTGGATTTTTAGAGTACTATGTATATTCTGGATACAAGTTCTTTGTCTGACATTCGGTTTCCAAAAATTTTTCTCCCATTTTGTGGCTCACTCTTTATTCTTGTAACAGTGTTTTTCACAGGGCAAAATTTTAAATTCTAGTAAAGTACAATTTATCATTTTTTCTTATTTTATGAATTGTGTTCTTGGTGTCAGTTTTAAGCATTTATCACCTAACTCAATGTTACACAGATTTTCTACTGTTTTTTTCTATAAGCTTTATACTTTTATATTTAGGCCTATGATCCATTTTTGAATCAATTTTTGTAGAAGGTCTGACACAAAGAGAAAAATCATTTTTCGCAATAAAACACATTCAGTTGTTCAGAATAGTGATGTTTTCAGAGGGATACGGTAAGATGCAAGTGACCCTGACACAGCATACATGTGTGCCGCCTCATGCATGGGCTCCTTGTAGATCCAGCTCGGTTCTTCTCCAGTATCCTCTCTTGGGAGTTGTACCTGATTTTATTAACAGTTTCCATTTGAATCCACTGAGGAATGGGATGATTCTGCTTTTGTTTCTTTTGTAATCTAATGAGCTTTTACTTTCAATATCAATTTATAACTAGTACTTATGTTCCAACGGGTAAGATAAACTTTTCTGTGTTTTACCAAAAAAAAATTAAATCACCTGATTCTTTAAAATTAATCATAAAATATTTTTATTATTCTCTGACCCTGGGATATAAATATGTATACATGATTTCTTTAATAGAATAAGCACACAAATTAAAGTTTTAAAGTGCTTATTCAAATGAAATGAAGCTTATTTAAATGGTCATGCTTACTGTGAGCATGTAAATTTCAAGACGATAAGTATTAAATGGTATTTCCATTAGTAACCATTCATGAAAAATCTTATCACTAGTTCTTAGAAGAAAATGGATACAACAATGATAAAATACTTAAAAATCTAGATGGTACATTATCATTACAAAGACAGAGATACACAAACATACACATACATGCAAGTATGAGATTCATTTCAAATGGAAATTCAGAAAGCTACAAACTGCTTTTGTTGATACATTTTTACCTAAAACTACAGATAAATCTCTTTATTAACATCACATGGTAATGGATCAGAAGACTTTATATTGTTAAGAAGGCAATACTCCACCAAATGATCTACAGATTCAACATAATTTCCAGTTGCCTTCTTTCACAGAAGTGGAAAAGATAATCCTCAAATTCATATGGGATTGCAAAGGGCTCTGAATAGCCAAACAATATTGAAAAACAAAGCTGGAGGCCTCACACTTCCTGATTTCAAAACCTACTACAAAGCTACAGTAATAACACAGGATAGCACCAGCATAAAAAGAGACATACAGATTACCTTAGTCTGTTCAAGCTGTCATAACAAAATATCATAGACTGGATAATTTCCAATCAACAGAAATTTATTCCTCACTCTTCTAAAGGCTAAGGATTTCTATGGAGTCTGTTTGAGAATACACTAATTCTATCCATTACAGATCTGCCTTCATAACTTAAGTACCTTCCAAAAGTCCCACCTGCTAATACCATCAACTTTGAAGATTAGGATTTCAATGTATGAATTTTGGAGGGACATGAACATTTAGGCCATACTATATACCAAAGGAACAGAATTTAGAGCCAGAAACCCAAAGTAAGATGATTTTTTGACAAGGGTGCTAAGATCATTCAAAGGGGAAAAAATAATATTTGCAACAAATAATGCTAGGATAAATGGTTAACTACATGCATGACAATGAAGTTGGACCCACCTCACACCATTAAGTCAACACGGATCAACAAGCTAAATATAAGAGCCAAAGCTGTAAAATTATTATAAGAAAACATAGGAGTAAATTATACATGACCTCAGATCTGGCAATGAATTGTTAGATTTCAAACAAAAACAAAAGCAACAAAAGAACAAACAGATAAACTGAACATTAACAAAATTAAGAAATTGCACTTCAAAAGATATTACCAAGAAAATGAAAAGACAACCTAAAGAAAGGGAGAAAATATTTGCTAATCATATACCTGACAAGGGTTTAGTACCAAGATTACAGAAAGCATCACTACAACGCAACAAGAAAAAGGTGACCCAATTAAAAAATGGACATAAGACTTGAATACTTTTCCAAAGAAGACCCTAAATAAATACTCAAGTTTGGTCTTGGGGGTTTTACATATCACAAGAACCATCAACTCAATCCTCATACAATGTGACTCTGGAAAGCTGCTGAATCCTGACCAACAATACAGGGGACCACAGGTGATGTAATTAATGCAGCAGGGGTGACAGTACATGGTGCACAGGGTCCCAAGATAACTGCCTAAATCCCTTGTAGAGATCCTAACAGGTACTGTGGCCACACACTATTACAATCACATGAAAATATGCTGAACATAATTTGTCATTAAGAAAATGAAAATCAAAACTACAATGAAACACCACTTTACACATACTAGAATGGCTATAATTATGTATATTATATAAAATGTAAAATCCAAATACATATACATGTGTGTGCTGTATGTGTTTTGTGTATACACACACACAAAACACACACACTATAAAAAGTGCTAATGAGAATATGGAGAAACCCTTGTCCATTGCTGCCAATATGTATACATATATCTCAGAGAGAAATAAAAATGTATATCCTACAGAAACTTGTAAATAAAAGTTTACAGCAGCATTATTCACAACAGCCAAAAGAAGGAAACAACACAAAGGCCTGTCAACTGATAAACAGATAAATAAAATATGGTGTATATATATATATATATATATATATATATATCTCCATAAAATGGAGTACTATTCAGCCGTAAAAAGAAACAAAGGACTGATACATCCTAAACTGGATGAACTTTGAAAACATTATGCTAAACAAGAGGCCAGCCATAAAAGGTCACATACTGCAAGATCCTTTTCATATAAAATAACCAGAATAGACAAATCCAGAGACAGAAATGAGATTAGAATTATCCCCACAGGATGGGAGAGGGGAGAATGGATTACCAAATGGGTACAGAGTATTCTTCAGAGGTGATGAAAAATATTTGAAACTACAGAGAGGTGGTAGCTGAACAACGTTTTGAACACACTAAATGCCACTGAATAGTACACTTTAAAATGCTCAATTGTATGCCATGTGAATTTTACCTCAAGGTGAAAAAAAGAAAGTAACAAAATAATGGCTGACAACTTTCCAAATTTGGCAAAAACACATACCTACAGATTCATGAAGAATAAAGAAATTCATGCTCATACAATCATAACCAAAATGCTGAAATCTAAAGGCCAAGAAAAAAATCTTGAAAGCAGTCAGAGAAAAACAGCACATAGAAAGATGGAGAACAGCAATTCAAACGGCTGTGGAATTTTAATAAGAAACCAAGCAGTCAGATGAAAGTGGAACAACAGTGTTAAAGTGCTGAAACTGTCAACCCAGAATTCTATGTTCAGAAAAAAAAAATTCCTTCATGAGTAAAGGTAAAATAATGATATACTCAGATGATAGAAAACTAAGAGAATTCATTGCCAGTAGACTTGCTCTGTAAGAAATGCTGAAGGAAGTTCTTGAGACAGAAGGGGAATGATATCAGAGAGAAATCTGGAACATCAAGAATGAAAGAACATGAAGAGTGTATAGAATATAATTTTCCTCTTATATTCTATAAAATATACATAATGGTTCAAAACAAAAATTATAACATTATCTGAGAGTTTTTTAGTATATGTAGATGTAATACATTAAGCAACTACAACATAAACAGTGGAGGATAAAAAGAGAACCTATGTTTCACTTTAAGTGGTAAAATATTAATTCTAAATAGATTGTGAAAAGTTAAATATGCATATTATAATCCTAGAGTAAGCATGAAAAAAACTAAAAAGATAGAGAAAAAACTCAATAGGTAAAATAGAATGGATTACTATACTTAAGTAATCTGAAAGGAAGCAGGAAAGAAGAAACAGAAAATAAAAGCAGAGGGAACAAACAAAATAAGAAAGGATAGACTGAAGTCCAAATACCAATAATAATTAAATGTAAATGGTTTAAATATACCTATTAAAAGACAGAGCTTCTGAGAATGGATAAAAAAAATCTAAACCCAAGGATATGTTGTCTACCAGACACTATATTCATGTAAAAAAATGTACATTTAAATATAAGTTACAGCAAAAGGGTTAGAAAAAGATATCCCCCAAAACATTAAAAACTATGCAACTTTAAGAGAATATCTTTGTGTCCTGGGATTAGGCAAGGAGTTCTTACACACTGATCATTTAACTATGCATGACACTAAAAGCATAATCCATTAAAAACTGTAAATTAGATTACATCAAAATTGAAAACTTTTGCTCTTTAGCAGATACTTGAGAAAATGAAAAGACAAGCTATATATTGAGACAAAACACTTGTTAATCACATGTCCAACAAAGTACTTCTATTCAAAATCTATAAAGTACCCTCAAAACTTAACAGCATGAAAACAAATGATCTAATTTAAAAATGGGCAAAAGACTTGAATAGACACTTCTGCAAAGAGGATATATAGAAGACAATTAAATACAAGAAATAATGTTCAACATCATTACTTATTAAGAAAATGCAAATTAAAACTACAGTGAGATACCTCTATAATTCTATTAAAATGGCAAACAAAACAAAACAAAACACCCTGAAACAAAAGAACCAGCAAACAAAAAACCTTGACAGGATTTTTTAAAAACTAGGATTAGACTGAATATATAGGTCAAATTGGAAAAAACTAACATTTTAACAAATATTGAGTTCAAACCCACTAATATTTAGTGAAATACAATTTAAAATAAAAGCGAGTTATTTTCAATTCCTAGACATGCAAATATTACAAAGAAATAAACTGATGGCAAAGACAGAGTATGTAAATAGGTTCAATATTTTGGGGAAGCCAAATTGTAATCCATATATTTTTTGTGTGTTTTTTCTTCTACTCAGAAATTTCATTTCTAGGAATTACTGGAAGACATACATGCAGAAAAGGCACAAACAAGAATGCTCACTGCAGCCTTGAATGTAATACTTTTAAAAAATCTATGCATCTATGTTGGAGACAGGTTAAACTAAGTATAATGGATCCATAAAATTACAATGCAGACATTTAAATTATAGAACTATATGAATGAATAAGAGCAAAAATCAAGTTCTAGTCATGATGGGGATATGCTGAAAGGAGAAACTGAGTTTCCATATGGGCAGATCATTCATATCAATTTGACAAACTGATATTAGTGTTGCTAACTTGGGGCGGGGGGGCAGAAAGGAAACAAATTACTGATATTACAAAAACATGAATGAATCTCAAAGGCATCATGCTCAGTGAAAGAAGCCAGTTTCAAAAGATCAAACACAATATGATTACATTTATATGATATTCTGGAAAAAGGAAAAACTAGAGTGAGTGAGAACACATCAGTGGTAGCCAGGAGTTAGGAATGGCAGAGGCAGGCATGAGGAAGGTTTTCCTCAGGTGATGAAACTATTCTGAGTTCTGATCGTGGTAATTGCTTTGATCTCAGAAAGATTAAGTTAGAATGCTACATCTTTCACTACTAAAATCTTGGTTCTCATTCATCTCTGATTCAAAGACAATTAGAATTAGCTTGCTAGGTGGAAGTGATTAAGAAGTATATTGTTTTTGATATCTATAATGAATTATTAGTATAAATGTCTCTGTGAATATGAATGGAGTTCTTTCTATCTCTAGTAAGGGCATAAAGAAATGCCCTTACTAGTAAGGTCTTGTAAAATAATAATCAAGTCTCCTATGCTATATATCTTCCAGTGCCAAATTAACGACATCTTAAGATAAACTGAGTCACTCATTTTATCTTGTCTTGAATGGAAAGCTGTTCATTCTTTTCATAGTTATAATGATGTCAATCATTACATTGGATATTGAAGGTTTCTTTCCTCTATTTATACATAAACTGCCATTCTTTTGATCTAAATTTGTGTTAAACCTTTATCTTCATGCAAACTAGAAATAATGTTTTCTCTTGCAGAAGAGGAGAGAACATCATAAGCATTACAAAACTGTTCAAATTGTTTGTTAAGTTATACATTATAATTAGTTTGGCAGAGCTAATACAAATCACATTTACAGACTAACAATAATAAAATTGAAGTACCAGTTAAATATCCAAAATAATTAAAGGAATCATTTTTAGCCTGGCATAATTAGCTAATTCACTTTACAAGCATTTATTAAAATGAATTCACATGTTATTATTCCATAGGTAGTTACACAATAGTGTTTATACAGGAAAAAATAATGAACCAAACTCTTTGTATCCAGCCCGCCACAATTAAAACGAAGACTCCCCAAGTAATATCAATCTAGGATAGACTAATTAAGTTTGGTTTGATAACCATTCATTTCTTCTATTGCCTCTGAGCAAATTGTTTATTAGAGAAAGTTATTTTACACAAATCAAATCAAACTGGATAAACCATTATATTTGAGGGAAACTTTAGCCATCAGTCAATTAATCCATCATTTTCTCCAGACACTATTGTTTAACGAGCAGATCATATTATCAACAATTTAGGTATCATATGATTCAATTATAACAGTAAATTTATTGACAGTTTCTCTAATACTTTTATTATGAGTAAATTTGGATTTCTCCCTACCTTTGTGAGCAAAGCAAAATCAATTTGGGTATTAGAGTCAAATATTAAATACACAATTCTCTACAAATTTTATAATGGTTTGGAAATACATTACTATTGCAAGGAAAAATAAGCCTTAATGAATTAAAATTGCTAGTGAAGTAAAATAAAATATCAATGTAAAAAGTAATTACTAAAATATCTTTAATATGCTAAAATATATCCATATGACCTTAAAGTTATATTAAAAATAAATTTTTTAAGAATGGACTTGGGAAAATGCTAATTTGTGCTCATAAACAATTAGGAAAAATTTGTCACTCTAATCTTGATGTTCAAGCCATATGCCAATTGAATTTATATGAGCTATTAAAGTCACAGTTTGGCTCATTAGATTTTTAGAAATACAGATTTCACAGGAGGCATTAAAGTGAAAGTGTCATATTACTAACATTTATAGAAAGCATGAGAAAAAATAATATCTTTTTACACCTGCTTGGAAGACCATATTTAAGATCATAATAGAGCAATAGGATTGATTTCTAATTCTTAGTAGAAAATATGTAAGTGCATAATTTACTAGTTTACTTAAATTAGATGAAGTCACAAACAGGAACTTTTTTTTAATCTAAGGATTTTGAAATAGATCCCTTCTATACATACTTGTCTCTTTTTAATTTTGGCTCTTAAAGTCCAAAACAATTTATTAACACTTTGTTAACAGATTGTCTCTAATCATTTTATGTTGGATAACTCACCAATCTGAGTTTAGGTCCCTCAGAGTTATGCATTATGGCTAAGATTTATTATAAGACTAAGATATGTATCTCTCATATAAGGGAAGTCCTAGACTCTACTGAATGACAGGATGGTAGGTGTTTGGAAGGAGCTTCTGATTTGACCTAACCTAATTCTCTCTCATTACAGCATATAAAGAAATTGCGAGCAGAAGTGTCGAGTCCATACGACATACTTAATTATTTGCACTAACTAGACAAACATGTTGACTAACAATAGCTAACAATAACTATTGCATATGTATACGCAATATACAGATTCTTGTTGAACAGTAAGTACAGTTGCTGCTGGCTAGCCTAGATGATCTAACAGTGACACCAAGGTAGAGCTGTTCAACAGCCAAAGGAATAGCACGTGGCCTATGAATTGCAAATTCCTACGTATGTCAACAGTTCTCAAAATGCACCCCTTAGAGGCTTAGAATGTCAGAGGGACACTTCAAGGTCACCACAGAGAGTAAGACTGAGTCCTGGAGCGTCTGTCTCCCTGCAACCCCTGCATCTTCATTTCAGTCAGAGCCATTTGTTTCTGTGTAAGATTTCATCTAAGAAACAGCTGATTATTAAACTAATTTGAAAACAATATCTTACACTATGTATATTCCTGGAGTCTTCAGAATAAAATGTTTTCAGTAAGAAAAGAGAGATTTTAGGTTTTTAAAGAATACTTCATTTCACATATTTGCCTCAAAAAGACTTATTTATTACAAAGTAATTACAGGAACATCTGCAGAACAACACTTTAGTCGTTCATTTGACAGAGGTTGGTATTTGCATGGTACAAACTAATGCTAAGTATAGGAAAGCAGTTTCCAGTCAATATGTAACATCAGCTCTATCTCTTGTCTAAAGTCATTCCATATTCAGCCACCTTTGTGATCATTAAGTCTTTTTTTATATTTAAAATACTACAGAAAAGATTGTCTGTAACTAATTCCCCAAACATCTTAATATATACTCCCTTTAGACAAATCACAAATTTAAGAGTAGGGGTCTTTCTGTGATTTTAGTTTCCCTGACAAAAAGATGATGCCTCCCTCTAGAGTGGGTTATTACAATCATTAAATGGTTCTTAGAAAACATTTTGCTCTCAGTAATTTTACATGTTTTTGATTTATAGTTATAATTAAGAAAAGCAATGGAAAAAAGATACCAGTTAGAACCTTTTAATCCAAAGATGATTCTCATGTAAGTACTACTCTAGTAAAATCATGCTTGATGTTCCTGCTCATTCTCAAGCTATTAGCAAAGGGAGAACTCCTCTTTGATCCAAACAACTCACCAGCATTAGTTACTCATCTCTTTCATCCCAGATACTTCAATAATACTGAAACAACAAATGTATTTAAGTATAACACCTGCCTATGATGATGTACGTCAAAAATGATTTCAATTGGGATATACAGGACTTCAATAAATAAAAATATATTCCCATATTTTATCACTAGTTAGATTGTGAAGGGGGGACAGTAGTTTGACTTCTTCATTTGTTTCAAGAGATGCTGCTTTGTACCAGTGATGATTAAAAAAAAAAAAGCAGAAATCACAACACATAAATGAAGCAAATGGGTGACATCAATTACTGAAATGGTTCACTGCTTAATAAACAGTACATAATATATAATCCCGAATCTTTACAGTAGCTTTCTAGGGGATAGCTTGAATGTCTTTAAATATTGAATATTTTCTACTATTTCATACTACTGTAGGAAGACCTGAAGAATGACAGGATGGAGTCAACTGCTCAGTGTCATCTAGTGAGAGAATTAAGATTTCAATCTAGTTAGCCAGCTCCCTAAGACTGAGGATTTATTACAAGATCATATTGCCACTTGCAATGAATGCATGAAAATTACTGAACACCTACAACAGGGCTGAAAACTGTGTGACAAATCTGTGTCCACATTCACACTTTAGGCTCTTCCTAGGTTCCTCTGGTATTATTAGGTATAGGTCTCCTGACTTTAAAAAATAGTATACTAAGGGTCAGAGGAGGGACAAAGTTATTTATTTTCTATGTTTTGCCTACAAATAATTTCAGATTTACAGAATAACTGCAAAAACAGTTATAAAGAATTTGTATATATTCTTCACTCACAACCCCTATTTGGTCACAAAGCTTTTAAGAGATGTGGCTAGAACCTAAAACATAGCTTTCTAATTTCAAGTGATATGATTCTTTCAACTACACAATCATTTCAACTACACATGAGCCAAGGGAGGTTTAAGAAATTATAAGACCCTATGAAAGGTCATTGCAAAATGACCAGTGCAAATGGTCTAGGCAAAATGATAGGCATTTTGCCTAGACTATGCTAATTAATGATAATCATACACGAGAATCCAAAACTATATACAGTGATTTTTAATTCTAAAGAGACTTTTACAAGAACCACCGCAAAGAAGCCAAAGTACTGCAGCATAGTTTCCTCATCTATAATTTCCTATACTTTTGGATTTTTATATGGATTAAAGTGAAAACAGAAGTACCTAGCACAATGCCTGGGACACAGCAGACACTGAATAAATTGGTAGCTGTAGTCATGTAATAAATTTTCTGCTTCAGTATGTTCTGTCATCCAGGCTCTTGTAATATAAAGAATGTCAGAGCTGTAATCATTGCTCTCCTATTGTAGGAAGTGCATTATACAGACAGAAAGAGCTAGATGTTACTAGGCTTGCTAAGATGCCAACTACTAACACTAATTTGTACATGTTGTTCAGGTTGGGGAGAAAACATTACCAATTCTCTGCCACAACAAAATGCCACTTTGCATTTGGAAGAGCAATAGCTAGGAGTAGTGTTATAAGGCTAACGTTTTATTATGAGAATTTTCAACATACAGAAAAGTTGAAAGAACTGTACCCTAAACAGCCATACACCTGTATTCTAGATTTTATAATTAAAGTTTTGCTACAGTTTGCATTATTATATACCTTGCCATCCTACTATCCATCCATTTAATCCATCAGCTAGAAGGGGTTTCTAAGTCCTTAGATTCACCTAAGTTTTTAGTAATTACATATGTAAGGTCCCTACCAAATGGGCTCAAGAATCCCAAATCTGATCAGCACCAAGATTTCAAGTTTCATGGAGAGACAATGCAAAGTGAATAGCCAGACATTACTACTCTTTTAACTAGAGCTCTGGCCATAAATCTCTGTTAAGTATCATAATAAAGTAGGCTAGACCACATGTGAGCTACAAAGTCTATTTAGGCCTAAGGCTCCTTTTAGCCAGACTTACTCCCTAAATTTGACAATAAGATCCTACTGCTCAATAGTGACATATGGCTGGGAAAACAGAAGTCCTGGAAAACCCGCATTCTAGAATTGGGAGAATGAGAACTAAGAAGGCTCAAAAACAATGCTCTACATTTCCTCTTAATTCTAGAATACTGGTTTCAGAGCACTGGTTGATAGCCTTTATATAGATTAGCCGGGCTGATATTGGTAGGCGTTAAGTGTCGTGGTTTTCAAATATATCCATAAATTATTTGTTATCCCTCCTTTCACGAAGTAGAACTTACTCCATTCCTCTGGAGTGTGGGCTAAACTTAGTGACTCACTTCTAACCAACAGAATATGGCAGAAGTGGAAGTGTCATGCCCAAGAGCAGGTCATAAAAAGTACAGGAGCTTCTTCCCTACTCTCTCCCTGGGTTCACTCACTACAGGGATGTTAGCAGCCATGCCATAAGGACAATCAAGCAGCCCTTTGGAGACCTTCACGTGGTCAGGAAGTGAGGCCTCCTACCAACAACCAAGTGAGCAAGCCATTCTGCAAGCCAGTTCTCTAACCCCATTGAAGCTTTCAGAGACTATAGCCCTGACTGAATCTCATGAGAGACCCTCAGCCAGAACCACTCAGCTAAGCTGCTCACAAATTCCTGCCCCTCAGGAATTGTGTGAAATAAAATATGCTTGTTCCTAAGTTTTGGAGAACAGTTGACCCTTGAACAACACAGGGGTTAATCCGAATATAACTTACAGTTGGCCTTCTGTATCCATGGTTCCTCTGCATCCGCAGATTTAACCAACTAATGACTGTGTAGTACAGCAGCATTTACTACTGAAAAATATCTGTGTATAAGTGGGCCACGCAATTCAAACCCATGTTGTTCAAGGGTCAACTGTTATCTGTTACACAGCAATACATAACTGATGCAGATACAGCCAGAAAGAAATTCTTCAAAAGCATCCTCTTCTCTGTGTCAAGACTTAACTTACACATTTTTAGCTTCTTCTCTCTCTTGGAACCTCAGACTTCTCTTAGGATCTTCTTTTTACCCCAGTTTTCCCATGTTTGGTTCCTCTTTTCCTCACCTTCTGCCTTACGAGAACCTAACATTTTTCAATTCAAGGACCCCTTTTATAGGGTTAAAGATCCCCAAACTCCACATCTCATCTATTTTAATTTGTCAGTAACCCAAATAAATAAAATAGCAAGACTTCACAAGCTTTAATGGAGCTCTGGACTGCTTTGGAAGGGCCATTAAATAATGTTTGTTTTTACTGAGTGCTAGAAATAAACTGAAAACCTATCTATACCAGCAGTGAAAGTACAAACACTTCACAATTATAAACTCTAAAAATACATAGGCTCACACTCTGAGAATTTCTAATATAACTAAGCAAAAATAAAAATCTAGATCCTCACAGAAGATATACATGATACAGTGAGTATGTTACAAGTATCTTTAAACAGTTGATAAGTAGGTCATATCCAATATATTAAGTAAGCTATTAGAAGCATCACTTGAGTTTGAACTACCTCTAATCAAACAAAAAAATCTCTAATCATATTACATTAATTATAAGTCTTAAAAATTACTAAAGCATTATTTTTAATTTCTCATGATCTGTCCCTTATTTGTTGAGCCACAGTGGCCTTGCTGTTTTGCAAACACACTAAACATGCTTCTGTCTCAGAAGTGATATATTCACTGTTTCAGGCCATTTTTTCCACAGATACCCTTATGGCTTGTTCTGTACTTTATTCAGATTTTTACTAAGAGGTCACTTTATTATAAAGGCCTTCTATAAATACCCTAGGTAAAACAACCCCACGCAGCACCCCCTATCCTCCATGTATCACTTTATTTTTCTCCTTAGGACTTTGATTTTTTTATTGTTTATTATTATTTTTGTAATTTATTACTATCTCTCCAACTAGACTATTAAAAACAACAAAATCAATTCATTTTATTCACGTTCTCCCTTGTTCCCCAAAAGATTCTGAAGCAGGTAACAAATTTAATACAACTTCAAATCCTGCTTGAAATTATATTAAGTATACAGTGAGTCACAAATAAATGATTTTAAATACATCTCTCTAACCTCTCTAAATTTTGCCTCTCTCTATTACTCCAGGCATATTGCTTTTGTATTGCTTCCTCTCTTTGTTTTTAACATGGAAAGTGCTCCTAAGAAATGATGAAATGAAGAGAAAGTCATAAAAAGATTTATATAGTTCAAAATGACTGGGTAATCTGGCAAACATGGAATGAAGTCAGTTAGAAGATTTTATAGTTTTAAGAATGTACTAGTTAGGTGAGGCATAGTTTAGGTCTATGTCCCCTCAGTCAATTCTGAATTCTCATTTCATGCAGCACCTCTCATCGCAGTTAAGACATACTTTGACAAGTATTCAAGCTTAATTACCACAGCAACTACTGTATGTGTTGTAAGTAAAAACTATGATTTACAAAGAGGGTGGTATCTACATCATAATAAGGCATAAGAATAATGCCTAAGTGGCCTGTGAGTTTATTATAACTTAAGAACAGAATTACCTCTCTTGGAAGATTATGTTGTCACTTTTAACTTAGCAAAGTTATTGCTTTAGCTAAGAATTTATATGTATAGTGATTTATAATCATGAATACAGTTTATGCCAGATTCTGTTTTTGTTTTATATTGTTAATTTGCTATTAAATCAGAAAGCCACTCTGCATTGAACAGAACTTTCAATTCGAGCAGTGATCTTAGCTCAAAAGTCAGTGCACTGGGCTTTTTACTGTTCTAAATAATGCTCTCAATGTTATAACTCATAAACAAGACTCAACAGAGAGAGGATGAACATATGCACAATTTAACTAACAAGTTTTAGTATCGTGGGATTTTTTTCTTTAATATAGAGGCAATATATTTCTTCCACTTCCCTCTCTGAGACACCAAAAGTCTTTTACAATCAGGCCCCAGGCAATTGTACCATATTTTACCTCTCTTCATTGCTTAGAATATTGTTGCATTCATACATTTATTATTTCAACTGAAGAGCCAGAAGACTACTGACCTATTCACACTGTTAATAGAATATATAGAGTACTGAAAAATAGTCTGAAGTTTTAAGGGTATTACCCACCCACAAAAATGTCAGGCTTAGCAGTAGTAAAATCTCTAACCTCTCAAGTGGCAAAATGCAGATTCCAAGCCCAGTCCTGAGCATTCAAAGGACATTAGACTACAGACTTCAAAAAGATACATTTGGAAAAAAAAAATTAGAGGCTATTATTCATGTAATACATAAACAGTAACGTGAGCATAACAAATATATTTGACCTCTAAAGTAATAAAAACAAATGTAAAAAGAGTCTCCAGTTTTCTATTACGGCTAAGTTTATTTTCCTCATAAGTTTCACTCATTTATTCTACAATAATCTCTCATTACTGTAGCACAATAATGCATAGTCTATACCCACCTATAGTTGTCTTGTGTCTATTTAGTTTTATAGCAAGCAAGCAATTTGAGAATATGGTAATAAAGCCTCAATCACAGTAATGATGTATGATGGGCTGTAATTTCTCTGTGCTAATGGGTTACAAACAATATTACAGTGATGACGGGAATCTCATTGATTCATTATATGACTGCAATAATATCAAAATGACTTAATATAGATCACTATTAAGTCATGCACATGCTACTAACAACCTCTATATTTTACTATATAGATATATACGGAAATAAAATTAATACCAGTCTTTCTAGATAAAAGTTCACACAGCACAAAACATTTTGTGTTGAGTACCCTAAATCAATGTTTAAAGTTGAAATTACTGCATTGAACTGGTTCTTTGAAAAGAAAACCATTGATTTTAATCTGCTTGAAGCAATCAATTACTCCCTGTCCTCTTTATTCCAAACTGTAATGAAAACTAAACTGCGTTGTCTTGAAAACTAAATGTGAAGATGATCATAAACAGAATTTAAACTCCATGGATTATTCATATCTACCCATTTAGATTTGCCATTTCCATTATGAGTACATTTGCCACGAGCATTTAATGGACATCTAAAAGGGAATTCATTAAAGCAGGAGCTGTTGGCAGCACTTATGGGCTTCAGACTGCTTTATGCTTGCCTTTAATAGCTCACTATTATAAAAGTGATATATTGTGTTCATCCCATTAGTAGTTTGCAGAAAGGTCTGCAAGAGATAACAAACCCTTCTGAATATTTTCAGAACTGAAAATAAATCATAGTTTGTTTGTTTGAAGTATCATATTCTAACAATATACAATTTGAGAGTCTACTAAATTTAGTTGTTTCAAGCCAAATAAGATTTTAGGAACCACAGATACATTTTTACGAAGCAGGAACCACCATTTTGAAATATCCCGTGGTTATTAATACTAGACATTAGTAGCCATCAGGCAATCCAGTCAATTATTTGAAGGTACAGTTGGAATAAGAATACAATATGTATTTCTATGAGTTAATGGCAAGACAGCAAAAGAAAAGCTAGGTAGAATATGCTCATACAAACGCATGCTGACATTCTTCAGGAGGCATGCAAGGACTGTTTCTGGCATCTTAGATGCATTAGAAGAGCTTCTTAGAAGAATGTCATTCTTTTTGGTTTTGTTTTGTTTTTAGTTTTGGTTTTGTTTTTTGGTCCTACAGAGGACACAGAAAATGTAAACAAAGAAACACAAAACATGATTTTAATGTTAAAGCTTATTTGAGTAATGCAATGAAATTTTAACTGGGAAGGGAGAATACAGAAAGGAACCCCCAATTTCAGTATGTAACCTCTATAATGCTTAGGTCTAAGCTATGCTTTACTGCAAATTTAACAAATCTTACTTAAAACATAACTCAAACCTTATGGTGGGTCAGTAGCATGCCTTTGTCTTAGAAAGGGCAGGTCTATCTTATCAATGCTTATAAGAGTCGAAAAGTCACATATATGGTTTTGGAATTAATCAATCACTCATTTTTCATAGCACATTTGCCTTTCTAATTTTGTTTTGTTTATAGTAAGGGAAATTATCTAGCATGTCCCTTATCACACATACCAGGTGTCTCTGAATTATGTTAACTGGTGTAGAATGAAAATGTTACTACAGGTAATCTAAGTCTATATATTTAAAGCCTTTAAATCTCTATGAAGATAATTAACAGCTGATCCCATTATAATATTTTTAAGGACTAAAAGCTAATCTTTTAAGTTTCTAAATTTCAGTTCATTTGCTTACTGAAACAGATGTTGCAATGATTTCACTGCTATAAATATGGAAATGTCTAAATGTCGCATATGCATGTATCAAAAAATTACTGGTTACATAAGTAAAAGAGTTTGAGAAAAATAAATATAGGAGATTATTTTTAAACTCATACTCTTTAGATATACATGTACTTCCAAGGCAGTCAAATGCTCAAGTTTCATTCACTCAAAATTTCCTCAAAATTATAGTTTGTTAGTTTCCTCAAAATTACAGTCCCTCCTCAAGGTAGTTGACTACTCCAGCCCAAGAGCAGCATGGGAAACCTGTGCTAATTTCTAAGCCTTTGAAACATAGCCATTGAATTCACTACAATGTAGTTCCTAAATTTAATAAACACTTTAACGTGTATGACACTCCTGGTTAAGTAATGTAATTCAGATTTCTAAATATTTACGTTACTCTATAGATTTATATGATTGGGTTCACACACTCATACAGTGCACATGCAGAAACCTAACCATAGTAAAACAGTTATGACCTAGGGGGAAACAACCTTCTATTATAATCTGAAGTAGTGTTAAATAAATACCTTTCCTGTTCAAGAGAGATTTTCACAGATTTATTCTTTAATAACCAACAAATATTTTCAGTTCCTCTGCACATGTTACACTAAACATAAGGGGAATAAAAAGCGGGATGTATCCAACAAATTCTGTGTCTAAATCCATACTAATTTAATTGTACTGATATAGAATCAAGTAAACAATTGTTTTACTTAGGCTCCAGTGGTAAAGAATCAGGTGGTTCTGAATAAGTATTTGAAAGAGTTGCCTTCCCAGCCAAAGAAATGTTCTCTTGCTCAAAACCAGTACTGACATTTCTGAGTAATAAACACACAAAAAATGCATCTCAAAAAGCCAATTCTGAAGGGTAATACAACCATTTATTTAGCTTCATGACTGGCAAAATTTCAGAGAGGAAAACAATCTCTTCTTCCCAGTAACTAGGGGTCATTCTTTACTGTAGCAAACTCATTGAAGCATACTAACTTATGAGTCATCTGGAGAATTAGCCAATGGAAGGAACTAAAAGCCCAATTTATTTCTATCTATGTGTTGGCGAAAGGCAGAGACAAGGTATATCAGAGTACAACTACTTTTCTTTTCCTCACAATTAAATGCATACAGTGTCATTATCAAGATGAAACAAATTAAGGTTTTATAAGATTGACAACTAATTTATTATGGCATATGAAGGGTTACGTGTTAAACAAATTACGTATAATCTACAAGTGCATTTTGAAGGATAGATTATCAATGTCAGAATACAAGGCAGATTCTTCCCAATTAAAAAAAGCTTTTGAAAAATAAGCTGTCTTGAAAATAGCCTCATAACCACAGAACTAATTCACCTTCCAACTTAAAAGACAGTATCAAGGTGCAAAGCCAGACTTCAATTGGCTAAGATCATTTGCCTAAGGAGCAATCATAAATTTTTTCTTCTCATTAACTAGCATATGGGAGTTGGATACAGAACAGGGAAATTCTTGTTTCTATCCTTAAACATTCTGACATAAATGAAAGAATCCACAGCAAAACAACAGACTTTCATGATGACCATGCATGTAAATGTTCCTACTAATATTATGAATTTGTCTCTGGTTTCAAGATATCTACAGTTAAAAGCTATTAAAATCACAAGGGTACAAGGTTATAAATGCTAGATTGATTTTAAGTTGCTCTAAACTCCTACAAGTTCAACAGAAATGGAGACAAGGATTAGCACTAAAATTGCAGCTAGAAATAGCTATCTGTTCCAATGTCTTTCTCGCCATACACACATACTCCTTTAAAGATTTCTGAAATTTAAAATAAGTATTTTGAAATGATTACATTATTCAACAAAGATAATTTTTAAATGATGTGATTAATCATTAATAGTTCAAGTGGGTCCTAGAATTAATGGATAGATGATTGTATCTCTCTGGGGACTAGGAAGCTTTAAAAAACTAAGGCTAACTGATGCTATGTGAGATCATGCCTGAGTGTGACTTACCTGACCAGAAAAGAAATTGGCTTAACAAATAGACTGACTTGCCCTCACCTGGACCCTTAGAGTGTGATCCCTGGTTCAGATGATGATGGATCAAATCGTTCTCAAGGAGGAAGAAACCCGAGTTGGATAGGTTTGCCACAAGCCCTTCACAGGAAGATGTCAGTCTCCTGTGCAAGACAAAAAAGAAAAGAAAAAAAGGTACAGTGGCAGTGGATGAATTCTCCTTTCTTAGGAGAGGAGAAAAAGTCAGGTATGCATATTCTCCATTTAACTACCCCTTTTCTGTACACAAGGCAAAGAAAGTCTCTACAAAAGTTGGGAGAGACAAAGGTATCAAAAGTCTAAATCATTTTGGAATGGAAATTATAATAAAAGATGCTAATTACAACTGCTCATTTTCATGGCCTTTTTGAATTTGATTTTGGGGAGATCAATGACCAAAAGTTTGCTTTCATGGGCAAAGTATCAGCACTAGAATATTTCTAAAAATGCTTAAGAGTGGATATGGAAGATGTCAACAATCCAGCGTCAACCCAAATGACTAAATTATTTTCAGATATTATAGCTACTCTAATGGTGATTTAAAAGAATGTATCTTTCCAGAGTTCAAATTATCTGGCATTCCAAAGACCAGCATGTGATGTCTCTAACATGTTCCAATCAGATTTCCATAGGTATAAAATATTCTTATTGAAAATTTCAAAGAAGAATTCCAAAAATGTTGTTTTGTCCTCCAAAATTGATGACTTACTTCTTTTAATTTAAGAATCTATATTCAAAAATGTCATATAAGTCTTTTTTATAGATCTGCAAAGTTACATTTTAGAGAATTAGTAAACTCCAGGATTTTACAGATTCTATTTTGCCTTCCTAAACACCATTATTTGTTTGTGTATGTTTACATAAAAATTTTATTTAGTCTTTTTTTTTTTTGCAATGCCATGTATGTCTAATATTAACTAAACTGTTTTCCTTCATGGATAAGTCTAGAATTTCAGTGTTCTGTATGTATGGGTATCATTTAGTTTTTATTCTAAAAACAAAAATCATTAAGCAAAAACTTCCATTTTATGTGAATGAGATGATATGGCAGGATGATACAGAAGCTAATAAATGCTACCTTAATAAAGTACTCAGAATAAAACTGGTTGTAAAAGTTCAACAGCTACTGTAAAAATCTAATAGGCTAAGTAATTAACAGCTGATAAATTTATATGAACGTTCTCACCTCCCATCCTGCAAGATAAACACGAACAACTAGATCTAGTAATCTGTACAGTTCAAAAGGCAAACAATAAAGTTGATCCCTATACTGAAGATTATTACATCAGGGTACAAAATTTAGTACTTAAACTTAACTGTGAAAGAAAATTACTACGAAGCAAGGCTTGATGACAAAAATATTATTATCAACTATAATATGATGCTACTGGAGTTAGTTCAAATGCTTTACAGACTCATTCTGCATGTACAAGTAGATCAGTTTTTTATGAAGGGAACTGTTTACAACATAGAAGATTCCAGAAGACAGCTACAATACTCTCTGCAAAGGTCACAAATAGAAGAGCCAAAGTGTTTAGATTTACCAGATCATCCTGGGTAATTCCCTTTACGAGCATTATAAGGAGATAAGATGCTATATGGCCAAAATGAGGTCGCCAATGCTAAAAGAAAAGGCAAAAATGAATTCTTCATGACACTTATTTATCATAGAAATACCAGAATCTTTAATAAGACTCCTAAACCATGCAGTAATAAAAGAATGAAGCTAAGAACAGTTGCTCAAAGCAGTGCCTTGCCCTATGTGATAAACTCACTTAAGAAACAGACTCTTAAAAATCCATTCAAATTTTACTACATGTTCTAAGGTAGAGAAGATGTGAAACATTCTATTACTTAATTCAAATACGTAAGTAATTTTTCAACTTAGGACCAAAACTATAATGAAAACTAGAAAAAAACGGAATGTCAAATGGAGTAAGTTCATTTGTAACCTGGGTGTAATTTTTGCATAACTCTAGGACATGTCTTCAAAGATCCAAACCAAATTACTAAATTTTAGTATTCAGTATTGTATAGATATTTGCTAATCTAAGAATTATATGTATTTTAACAATCATTTTGTGAATATTAACTGTTAATAAATATGTGATTTAGTATGTACAGACACTAACTTTAATCCCTTTGGTTAAATGGAGCGTAAAAGGGAAAAATTAGTCGGAGGCTCGTGGTAAAGTTAGAAATTGCAGGGGTTTTACTGGTAATAATCTGGTTAAGAGGCTGCAACACAAAGTGTAACAACACAAGAGTCTCTGGAGAAAGAGTAAGTGGGTTTGAATCATAGCTCCCCCACATACTAGCTGTATGACTCATCAATGGAAATACCCCTTGAGCCTCAGTTTTCCACATAAAAATTAGGGTACGGCTAACTACACTGTAGGGTTGTTATGAGGGTTAAAGTAAGATTGGACGGGTAGCATAGTGAACAGCACACACATGAAAGTTGCTCCATAAATGGCAGCTATTGTTATTATTCTTTACTAAATCTTTCCCAAGAATTTAAAAGCCTCCCAAAGAGAAATTATAAATTATACACGTTTTGTGATAACTAAAATACATCACATACTCATTTCTGATTTCATCTCACAACTATTTACTAACTCAGAAAATATGCGTGGTGCTGGAGATGCAACGGTGACCAAGACAGATACAACTCCTTCCCTTATGGAATTTAGTTTTGCGAGGAAGACAGACAAATAATTGCATTAATTATAGTTGTGAATAATCACAGTATGAGAAGTACTTTGAAGACTAAAGACTAAGCAATAGGACTTCATATAATTGGAGGCTCTCAGGAAGGAAGGAAGGGTGAGGGAAGGCTGTCCAGAGAAAACAGTGTAGAAATCAGCAAAACAAAGAAGAGAGAAAGATCATTCCAGGCAGAAGAAACAATACATGCAAAGGCCCTGGTAAAGTATTTGGAGAATTCAGAACTGAAAAAATGCCAGAGTACCTAGAGAAAAGAGGGAAAAAGGAAAATGGTACAGGTTAAGGCTAGAGAGGAGTTTCTCCAGCAGATTCTATAAGCCACGGAAAGGACTTGGTATTTATCCTAATAGCAACGGGAATCCACTAATTTTCATTTTAAAAAAATTACTTTGACTATTGTATGTGAGGAATCACTTCGAGGGATGCAAGCATAGATATGGGCAGACCATTAGGAAACTGCCACAGAGGCATGGAGAGGTGGCCTGAACTAGGAACATGTTAATACAGATAAAATTATATGAAATCAAATATTTAGGACAGAGAACTGAAAGGTCTTAACAGGTACAACAATGAGTTCCAGGTTGTAGACAAGAGTGTCAGATGCCATTTACCAAACTGAGAAATCTAAAGGTAAAGCAGCTTTTCCAGGGGATGTTATGAATTCTGTTTAGAGCCTCTCGAATTTAAGATGATAAATGATGTGAAGTAGACAGCTGGATACATATATCTAAAGTTCAGAAGACAAGCTGAGCTAGAGATATATAATTGGACTCTTCAGCAAATAAATGGTAACTAAAGATACAGGAGTACATGAGACTGGGGAGAAAACAGAGAAGACAGACATGAAGACCTAAGTCCAGCTATGAAAAACAATGTTTAAAGGTCAGGCTTTATACAAAGAAGCTGAGAAGGAACTGTCAGAGAGATTAGAATAAAACAAGAGAGCATGGGGTCAGAGAAGCTAAGGAAAAGGAGAAATTGTTTCAAGAAGGAGAAAGCGGTCAATTATATTGAATGCTGCTAGAAGTTCATTAAGGGTAAAAAAAAGTATACACCAGCTTTATAAATACTACTGTCTCTGGTGATCTCAGCTGAAGCAATAAATGGTGTAGTTCTCTTATGTCAGACATGACAATCGTTTTCTTAAAAAGATCAGATAATACCTATTTGGCTTATAGGCCAACTACTCGGCTTTGTCATTGCTGTTTAAAAGCAGCCAAAGACAATATAAAAAGGAGTAAGTGTGGCTGTTTTCCAATACTATATTTATGAAACAGGAACTGGTCCACAGACCATAGTTTGACAATTCTGTTTTATATCAATCAAGTCTCAGATCAGCAAGGCCTTTCCTGTTCTTCTAATCTAAAGTAGACTCTTCTTTCCATCTCTCTCCATTTCATCTATCATACCATCCTGCATTACTGTCCTCACAGCACTTATCTAGTATCTTAAATTACCTTTGTGATTTGTTTAGTTATTAAATATTTCTCTCTGCTTCCTCTGAAATGCACGTTTCATGAGAATAGAGATCAAGTCTGTACAGTTCACGTTTTTAAATCTCTAGTATCCAAAGCAGAGATGCTTTTCCTAGTACATTCAACGAGTATTTTTTTTTCTTTTCTGAAAGAGTGAACTTGCTCTTCCAGTCATGATGCCATAACAAGCTCCCACACTTACCCATCTGCCTTCAACAAGAAAAGTGGGCTAGATATAAGAAGCAGCAGTTTTGTGACAATGGAAAACAGGCAGTGCAGGACTGGGATTCCTATAAGAAGGGAACAAACAACGTGAGCATTCTGGACCGTAGAGGAAAAGGGGGGATCCTAAGCATAGTACAGCAATCTCACTAAGCTGAGAAAATAGATGGAAGAGTTCAGAATCTGAGGTAACTTGAACTTTCAGGACAGAGTTTCAGAAGGAGTTTAAGAATGTTCGCAGACTTCTTGTCAGAAACTACAATAGCCAGAAGACAATGAAACACATGTTTAAATAGCAGAAGGAAAGAAAATGTCAAACCAGAATTCTATACCCAGTAAAAATATCTTTCAAAGGTAAGGGCAAAATAAAGAATGTTTCAGCCAAAAGGAAAGAAGCTGAGAGAATCTGTTTCCATCAACACCTGAACTATAAGAAATGTGGAAAAAGTTTTTCAAATGGAAAATAGAGAAGATATATAGAAATTCAGACACACAAAAAGCGAAGTGTCAAATAGGACATATGTTGGTACATATAAAATCCTTTCCCTTCATTCTTCAATTTCTCTAAAAGATGACAACTAAAAAATAATAACAATGTATTGACAGGCTTATAAATGTAGAAAGTACATGAGAACAATGACAATAAGAGCATTAAGAACAGAAGGATTTAAATGGAAGTATAAAGTTCTACATTACATGCAAAGTGCTATAATACCATTTCAGGGTAGGTAAGTTAGAGATGCATATAATAAACCACAGAGAAACTGTTAATAAATTAGAGAAACAGGTATAGCTAACATATCAATAGTAAAGATAAAGTAAAATAACATTTAAAAACTCAATCTAAAACTGGCAGGAAAGGAGGAAAAAGGAAACAAAAAACAGATAAAAAAAAAAAACCTAGTAAAATGACAGCCCTATCAATAATTATAACAAAGAGAAATGGTCTAAACTAGGGTCAGTGATCTCCAGACCAAAGGCCGAATCCAGCTTGACACTTTTTTCTTCATAACCTATAAGCTAGAAATGGTATTTGCATTTATTAATGGCTGAAAAAAATTTTGAATAATAGTATTTCATGACAGATGCCAAATTTTGAAATTCAATTTTCAGTATCCATAAATGTAGCTTTATTGGAACAGAATCATTTGAGATCATTTACATATTGTCTGTGGCTGCTTTTGCACTAAATAAATGATAGAGTAGTTGTTACACAAACTACCTACAAGGCCCAAAATATTTACTAACTGGCCCTTTACAGAAAATGTTTCCTAGTATCTAGTCTAAACATTTCATTTATAATGCAGTGATTGTGACACAGGATGCTGTGTATGAAAAAAACACTTCAGATATAGAGAAACAGGAAACAGGTAGATTAAAAAAAAAAAAAGCCAAGGCAATTCTTGAAAAGAATATCAAATTTAGAGGACTTATACTACCTCATTTTGAAACTTACTAAAAGCTACAGTAATCAAAACACTGTAATACTGGCATAGAATGGTCTTACAGATCAATAAGGAAAGAACAGAGACTTCAGAAATAGATGTGTACATATATAATCAATTAAGTTTCTACTAAGGGGCAAGATAATGCAATGGAAGATAAAAAGTCTTTTCAGTAAGTGGTGCTAAAAGAACCTGGTATCCACTGTGGGGTAAATGAACCTCTACTCTATCTCACACCACAGATAAAAAATAACTTGAAATTGATCACAGGTATAAATGTAATAACTAAAAATATAATACTTCTAGAAGAAAATACAGGAGAAAAGAGCTGTGACCTTGTGATATGTGAAAATTTCTTAGGACACAAAAAGTAAGCAAAAAAGAAAAAATGATAAACTAGACTTTATCAAAATTAAAAATGTCTATTCTTCAAAGAATACTATTAAGAAAGCAAACAGCAAATAACAAACAGCAAATCACTGATGGGGAGAAAACACAATGCGTATGTCTGAAAAAGGACTGGTATACAGAATATATAAAGAATATTCTATAATAAATAAATATATCAATAAGAAAAAGGCTAAAGAGGTGAACAGACACTTCACAAAGGGAGATATATGGAAGATCAGTAAGTCCACGAAAAGATGCTCCATATTATTAGTCATTAGGAAAATACAAATTAGTACTCTAGTAAAGTTCGACCACACACTATAATGGCTAAAATTTAAAAGGCTAACAATACCAGATTGATAATGTTGGCAAAGATGTGGAGTAACTGAAACATTCAAAAATTGTTGGTAAGAATATAAAATGGTACAACCGCTTTGGAAAACAGTATGACAGTTAACACCTATCCTATTACTTGACAATTTCACTCCAAGAGAAATGAAAATAAATGCCCTCACAAAGACCTGTAGAAAATATTCACAGCAGCTTTTTTCATAACAACAAAAAAGAAAAAAAGAGGGGAAAAAAGTCCATCAGCAAGTGAATATAAATATATTGTAATGTATCCAGACAATGGAGTAATAAAAAGGAACAAATATGTAATAACATGGATCAATCTCAAAACCATTATGCTGAGAAAATGAAGCTAGACACTAAAGAGTATATACTATGTGATTCCATTGATACGAAACCCTAGGAAAGATAAATCTAATCAATAGTGAAAATAGTAGATCATTGGTGGCCTGGGCCTGGGAGTGGTGACTGACTACAAAGGGGCACAGGGACATTTTATAATGATGGAAATGTTCTCTATCTTGATTGTGGTGGTCATTATACGTTCATTATATGTATACATATACCTCCATCATAACTCATTAAATTATATACTCTATTAACTAAATCTCAATAAATTTTTTTAATGTACAGAAGAGTGAACTAGAAAAGGCTAAAAAGAATGAACTTGAACAGGCTGAGAAATGAGCAGGTGATGAGGGCATGGTGATAAGCAGTATAGACAACACTTCTTAGAAGTCTGGTTATGAAAGAGAACTAAAAAATTAGGTAGTAACCAAAAGGGAAGCAATGTGGTTCAAAGTCCAACAGTTTGGTGACCCATTTGGGTTGGGGCCTGAGCTGGTGGCAGCAGGTCAGGCCAGACAAGCTTAGCATATGGTAGATGCTCAAGATAAGAAGCTGGATGCTGGGAAAAGCAGCTCTGGGAGCTTGTTTCAAACAAGTTCATATGGAATTGCAAGCAATATCAAGTAAATGACCACTGAGTAATAGTATTGCGCCATTTAAGGCAGTTCCAAAATAAATATGCACACAAACCCAATGAAATACAGCTTTTAAGATATGTCTATAATCAAAATAGACATTCAAACCTTTTGAACATCTTTCAAAAATTGACTGTTTTCCTTTTTTGGGGGAAAAGGAAAGCTGACAGAATAAAGATAAAGCTATATAAGACATCTTAACATGATGGGAGAAATTTAAATGTAACTATTCTATGTTTTGATCATATCTGCAAGTAAGAATATCATTTTTTAAAAAAAAGCTTTCTTTAAAATTAGAATCTAAGTGAAATTATTTAGCTTGTTCAAAAAGTTCAAGTTAGAAAGTGATGATTTCAGCATACTAAACCTATCATGAAAATCATAAGACAACTGAAAATAGAATAGCAAATAATGATTTAAACAACAAGACGATATATTCCTAACACTTTCTCCTCTTTGGGTAACACTGAAAATTTTTCAATTACTATTTAAAAATTTCTACTTTCACTTACAAGAATTACACTTCTCAAAAGATGACCAAGTTACTTGCCCAAATGCTTCTTCACTCTGAGTCAGAAACTTGATCAAAAATTGTTTTTTCAAAAACATCTTCCCCAAAAGTTAAGCAGTAACTAATATTACAATTCAAGGAAACAGATTTTTCAGTAAGGGTATATAACCTACAGAGATTGTGAATTAAAAAAAAAGACAGACTTTTATCTTGGAAGAATACTAATATCTCATTCCCTACACATAGGGCCAGGTAAGTGAAGATAGGCAACAACACTTGTGATGTAGAATTGGTAACTGCAGGATAATCTTGTCAACTTAAGGTGTGCATTTCTGTCATTTAATCTATTTGCTCCATAGTTCAGTGTTGGTAAAAAATTAGCTCTTTTTGCAAATATTTTACTAATAATTGTATTCTACAGCTATGTAGTATTCTTGGCAATATTGTTTAAACAAACCTAATATTAAGGGCAATAACCAGAAAAATACAAATTGTAGGCTTTTGAAACAGCTGGGTTGTTCTCAAAAATGTCAATATCATGAAAAAGAAAAAGTGACATAAAGATGTTTATATTAAACAGAAATAACTAAATTCAATATATGATCACTGTTTCTAGCATTAAAAAAAGCTACACAGGACACAACTGGAAAAACTTAAATATGGACCATATATTAAATGATGTTCTTGTATCGGTTATATTTGAGTGTGATAATGGTATTTTCATATACAAGAATATTCCTGTTCTCAGGAGACACATGAAAAGTATTAGGGGTTAACTGTCATGATGCATGTAACATATTCAAATGGTTCCTAAAAAGTTGAATGTAATGTGTACATGTAAATGTGTCATAGAATGAGAGGTAAAACAAATGTGGCAAAATGTATGGTATAAAGGCATTTGTTATACGATTCTTTAAGTTTTTCTGTAGATTTGGAATTTTTTAAAATATACATGAAAAAAATTTTAATTTTAAAATAAAATTTTAAAATGTTTAAATTAAAAAATAACTTCCCATAATTACGAAAAATCTGTGAACATTCAATTCCTTTTTGATGAATAATATAAAAAGATTACAGAGGAGTAACTAACTGCCTGCTAGAACAGTACTAATGGAGACCACAGAGGCCATAAAGAAAGTAGTTATCCTCATGTAACACCCTGATCGTTTCTGATTACAAACTGGGGAATAACATCAATAGTTACTCATACTCTTATGTAATGGCAGATTAAATTAAATTAAAAAAAACTATAAGCAGTACAACTATCTATTATTAACTGAAATGATCTTAAGTTGATTAAATTATTTTCTTTCAGGTATAGTCCCTGGCATAAAGTTTGAAATTACTGGAGGCTTTTTGTCCATATTCATGAGGCATGTTGGTCTGCAACCTTCTTTTTCTGAAATTTCCTTGTTGGATTTTGATATTAGTGCTGTAACAGATTCATAAGAGACTTGGAGGAGTTATTCTCTTTTCTTTTCTGATAGTTCGTGCTTGAGTGGTTTTATTTTGAATGCTAAAATTTGACAGAATTCACTGTTGATGCCATCTGGGACTGCAATTCCCTCCATGGATAGATTTTTAACTATAAATTTAACTCATTTGATTAGATATTAAGCTAGTTGGACTTTCTATTTCTTCTTTTCTTAGTTCTGTTTTTAAAAGAATTTGGCATTCTCTCTCAGTTGTCAAATTTACTAGCAAAAATTTATATATAAGGTTCCCTAATTATCCTTTTAATGTCTGTAGGATCGATACTGATGTCACTTTTTTCATTCCTGATATTGATAATTTCTCATTTTTTGCTCCTTAATCTGTCTTGCAGAATTTAATACATTTTATATACTTAACCTTTTCAAATAACCATCTTGTCATGTCAGTGGTGCTCCTTATTGACTGTTTCATATTTCATTGACTTCTACTCATATTTTAATAATATCCTTTCTTCTACTTCCTTTTGAATTTAATTTGCTAATTTTTCCTGAAAATATAAGGTAGACTACAATGAGTATCTATGACAACAAGTCTTGAGTAAAAAGTATTTTTCAGAAATAATGTCCCTAACTCTAGCTACACTGAGGTTGATCATGAAGCATACAATCAAAAATTTTCACTAGAAAATAATTTAGAGATTACTCAGTTTATTATTTATCCTCCTGGGAGATTCATAAACCACTTTAAGAATCTGATGAAATTACAAATCTTTTCACAGAAATGTATAACATGAAACTATTAACGTATTATTTCAAGGATCCTAGGATTCGTTTTTCCTAGTCTCATTCAATCCTTTCATTTCACACGGGCTAAATTTGAGGTTTAAACTACAAATAACTTACACAACTAAGCCAATGTTAATAATAGATATGATTTAGGAAACATTAATTTTGTGTGAATCTCTTTGTATTTATTATCTCTAACCCTCAAAACAACCCCACAGAGTGCTTTACGGTGTTTTATTTAGGAAAAAAATCTGGTACCTAAAGAAGTTAGGTAAATTTCCCAAGGCCACAGACCTAAGTGATAAAGACAAGCACTGAAATCAAGTTAATCAGATTCCAAAACTAAAATATTTTCCACCACAAAATGTGGCATTAGTGGTAGAGGCAAAACTAGACAGCAAATCTCTTGACCCTGTCTTCCTCACTATATGGCTTAGATATGTGTGTTTAAGTCAGAACACTGACACGAAAATTTAATAGGGCCAAATAAATTAAGTAATGTCATACTGTGACAAATAAATTATATAAATTGGAAAGGTACACTGTAGGAAATGTGAAGCACCTCTATGCAACAGGTGTCAAAACACCCTTCTAAATGTGGTAACAGTAAAGAAAAGTGATACTTACTGGAAATACAAGTCCAGTTAGATTTCAATAATAAATGTAAATTTTCAGATTTAAAAGCAATTTTGCACTAAGAAACCCCAAAAGACTTTATGAGTTAAAAAGCTTGACTGAACAGCCACTTCAGTTTTACTATAAACAGAATATACATGTATCTTATTTTATATAGATAAAGGCTTCAAATAAAAAAAAAAACACCCAATGTTGGCAAGAATATGGAAAAACTGAAACCCTTGTGCACTACTGATGGTAATGTAAAATGGTAGAGCCAGTCTACAGCCATACCACCCTGAATGCACCCAGTCTTATTTAAAATGATAGAATGATGAACAGAATGATAGTTTCCTAAAAAATTAAAAACAGAATTACCATATGATCCAGCCATTGCACTTCTGAGTATATACTCAAAAGAATTAAAAGCATGGGCTAGGAGAGTTATTTGTATACTTGTGTTCATGGCAGCATTGTTCACAATAGCTAAAACATGGAAGCAATCCAAGTGTTCATCGACAGATGAATAGATAAGCAATATGTGGTATATATTCACAACAGGATATTATTTAGCTTTAAAAAGGAAAGTAATTCTCATACTTGCTACAACACTGATGAACCCTGAAGACGTCAGCTAAGTGAAATAAGCCAGTCACAAAAAGACAAGTACTATATGACTCCACTTAAACGAAGTACTAAGAATAGTCAAAATCATACAGACAGAAAGTAAAATGGGGGTTATGGGTAGGGGAAAATGAAGAGTTACTGTTTAATGGGTACAGAATTTCAGTTTCACAAGCTGAAAAAAGTTCTGGAGACAGACTGTGGTGATGGTTACACAACAATATGAATGTATCTAATACCACTGTATATTTAAAAATGGTTAACATAATAAATTTTATGTTATGTGTATTTTGCCACAATAAAAAAAACTTGGGAAAAAGAAGATGTCAGTAAGATTAATACGTATTAGGTTATAGCAACTGTATTAAAATTCATCTATCTCAAGTCACATATTTCAATCATCTGTGAGAATTGTCATATTTTTCTAAGCACATAAGAAACTAAACTGAATATACAGTATTTATTTTTATGCTGGCAAAAGACGGTATCAATTCTGAATCATTTAAATATTAGTTTACAAATACTGCTTATAGCTTAATAGCATTGTAGATGCAGCTTCAGAGATATTGGCTCTAGACAGTAATTATATACTCAGACTAATGTTTCAGTTAATGGACGTGCATTTTAGTGATAATTGCAATGCTTGAATATAATGTGCCTTTATTAGCAGTAAAAAATAAAGCCAGCTTATCCAACTGAAAAAAAGGCTGTTTATTTTTATAATTGCTTAATTTTTATTAAAAATATTATTAAATGGTAAAAAGAAAACCTGTAATAAATACTAGCATTTTATTTAAAATTATAAAAATATACATAAAAACTTAGTTACGGTGAACAACGTAAGCTGAAGTTGTAAAAAATGAATTAATGTAATGATCCAAGAAAATAATTAGATAATCTAATAATCAGACTAGATCCAAGAAAATAATCATTACATTGGGAATGTAAAGGCCTAGATTCTAGTTTTCTCTCTAACACTTGCTAGGTATGAGACCTCACAGGCCCTCACTATTAAAACAGGGTTAAAAAAACCCAACAACGAACTGCCTCAAGGTAGCAGATGATTTATCAAGATTCTTTCCAGTTCTAAACTTTACAGTGTCATTACAGTTTATAAATATTAAATTAAAAACTTAAAAGTAAAATATTCTAAAATGTGATATTCTGTCTAGGTTCATGAACATTTCTATATCTAGAAAAAAAATACTCACAAATGATAAGCTACAAAAAACCACAGAATTTCTAATCCAAAATAGAAAGTATTTTATATAAATTAAAAACAACAACCCAAGTCCTGTGCCCCTCTGACACTTTTCTTTCATTGAAATTATAATAGATGACTTAATTTCCCATCAGCAAAAGGACCTGGACAGACATCCAAGACACAAGTAAAAGCACAATAAAACAGAAGAGTCGGTAGGCCCATTTTTAATTAGTAGCGTTAAAATGCCCCAGAACCTCAACAAGACTATTAAACTGTTGAACGGAAAGGGCTTACTACTAAAGTAATATTGCTATCAAAGACCTGTACTACTTTTAGTACTGAAGTCATTTTTATGTCAATATACATTTTTCATATTATGTGAACACATCCAACATTTAAATACCATGACAAGGTAAAGAGTAATCGCAATCATTTTGGTAATTTTACATGGGTATACGTAAAAACAAAATAAATTTTTAAGATGCCAAAAGCCAGAAGTTTATAAATGGGCTCCACCACAGAATGGCCTAAGTGTTCCTAATTATTTGAAATGGCAATTGTTTCAGACTGACAATTATGTTCAAAATGCTATATTCAAAAATGTATGCCACAACAATAAAATTCTCCAAAGTCAATGAGGAACAAAGAAATGATAAACAGTGTAAGATTTAAAACAGCAAATTTACGTGCATTTGGCAGACTTCACAGCATCCTGAAAAATTAAGTATGATAGAAAGTAATATGAAAATCCTTAGACTTTTTCTACGTAATCAAATTAATTGTAAAGACATAAACACTGGTTATTTTTAACGTTTCTTTTAATAAGAAATAATAGAAAATACAGAAAAGCAGAGGAAAAATTTAAATTTCTCTTTAGCTGTCATGAGAGATAAAGAAAGTGAGTATTTTGGTTCATTTCCTTATAGTCTTTTTGTTCCTCCTTTTAAAATACAGTGGGATCTTGTGGAGAGTATAGCTCAAGTGGTAGAGGGCATGTTTAGCATGGACAAGGTCCTGGGTTCAATCCCTAGTACCTTCTCTAAAAATAAATAAACCTAGTTACCCCCACTGCCATAATAAAAATAAATAATACAATGATAAATAAATAAAATACATATTTTTTAAAAAGACTGGTCAGTTTAAAAAATATATAGTGGGATCTTATTGTGTATTTAGTATTATGTACTATTAAATGACACAAAAGAAACATTTTTCAACTGACTTCAGATTTCATGCTGATAGATGTATGTTTATACTACATTCCCTATCTACAAATACCAAAGCAATGAGGACTGAAATTTTCTAATAATGTTTCTAGACATGGCATTACTAGATCAAAGGGTATGTACATTTTTATGACTCTGAACATGTACTGCAAATAACTTAACAGTAATACTGGATTAGTATGTGGTTTTTCTAACAGTGTGGAATAAGAGGCACAAAGACATGGATGTCAAATAACTGTTTAGTTACTTAGCATTTAACACAAGACTGGATATGTAGGACTTCAGACTTCACTTAGCCAAACAGGCAAACAGAAATCTAAATCAAGCAAGCGAGAAATACTTCTGTGTGAAGAGTCACCCTCACTTTTTAGTAACACATCCAATATATTAGTCAGAAGGTAGAATTTTTGAATAAGAGTTGCTTAAAGTGTAGTTCAGGGATCACCGACATCAAAATTAGTAGGAGTACTTATAGAGAATTCTGGAACCTGCCCTAAATATACTGCATCAGCATCTCAGAGAAGTACAGAAATCTGCACTTAACAAACTCCCCTGTAACAGGATTCTTACATACACCATAGTTTGAGAACCACCTTTCCAGAAGCATCATATTGAGGATTTGGAACTATAATGAAGCTTTGGGGACTTAGCTGAAACTAATTTTTTTCTTTTAGCTAGTAATTCACATTTCAATTTTATAGAAATCACTGTATAACAAATAGAAACACAGAGAAATCTTGTTCTGTTCAGTAAAACTAGAAAAAGATAAATTATCCCTTTCCAATCAGAAAAATAGTAATAATGACAATGTAACTTAAGATACATCTTTTATTTCCATGATCAAAGAGTATGTCCTAAGTGGAAATTAGAATCCTAAACATGACGTATCTGTAGAGCAAGTAATTTGGAGTTTGACCAGCCTAGGTCTGAATTCCATCTTCACTACTTTCCATTTGTGAAAACTTCTGGCATATTTTAATTACAACATCAAAACCCTCCAAGAAAAGAAACATCTCTTCATATTCACCTAGTATAGTGGTTGAAAGCTGTTTAGCAGAGCATGAATGAAATAAATTCCCAATTTCAAATGACCAAGATAACCAATCTCATGAAGACCACTTTTGCTTTAATGTCAACTTCAGTATTATTACAATCACTCCATCAATTCACATTTCCATATACAATTTTTCCACTCCTCTTATCTTTTCTTTCATTGTCACCAAGGTCTACTAGTAGTATCCTTATCTTTTTACTCATTGCTTTCCTTTTTAGGGGAGAATAACTTCAACTAACATTTAAATTTAGTAACAATGAGAAAGAAGGTCTTTCAAGTATCTTATTTTTCAGACTTTTAGATTTCCAGCCCTTTTAATATAGAAAGATTATCCTTTATCTATGACCTTTTTTAAATTACCTGAGTGGCTGTGGAGGGTAATTCAAAGCATATAGGTCTAGAGATAAGCATTTTCAATTAACATTTTAATGTATTTTCTTCTAATCTTTTGGGTGAGTTTTAAAAAATATTTATATATTTGTAATGTGTTATCCTTTAAAATATAACATTGTATCAAAAGCATCAGACCATGTCAATAAAATTTTTCATAAAAGAAAAAAGTTTGGTTATGTCTAAAATGAGGGAGTACAAAAACTTCTCACTCTCAATCCAAACAAAATTCCACTGGTTGCTTGATACTTATTTCATTAGATGCCATTCTGTAACTTATTTAATCAATCTTCTATTCTTTTAAATATCACTGGGTACACAAAGTTTTGTCTGCATTTCAAATTATTTCCTCAGGTATACTTCTGGACATAAAACCCTGAGTCAACATATGTGAACATTTTTAAGGACCTTGTTATTTTAATTATATTTTATGTGGTTTGGTTTCTCTGAAGCAAACATGAAGGAAAAATGGGTTATAAAATAAGCTGTAAAACAAAAGATAACAGAATTATTACTTTGAAAGTCAAATTTTAGAAACATACCTTCAGTTTAATACCTAGAGAATCTATTCTAATTGACAACTTGTAATAAAAATGCTAAATGCAAAATGTTTATGTACTTGGTCATAAACTTCAAGGTCTTAAAGAAAAGATATGCATATAACAAAGTTCAGAAAAATTTCACCTCTAATACATAAAAACACCACGAAAGAGCATAAAAATCTTTGTTTATGACAATATACAGTTTTATATATTTATTCCTCCCAAAAAATGTCTGACTTCAAATAATGTTTGGCTTCCTGAAATTGGCTGATTTAACTATGAATACTATTGGAAAGCAGGCTATTTTAATATATACCAGGACGAATTCTTATCTCACTGAGAATTCTTAACTGTCTTTACAGGACTTGAATAGATATTAGCTATAAAGCCCAAGCTATTAACTCCAAATATTACCCATATTTTCCCAAAGTTTCCATGTAGAAATTTTTAAATGTTTTCTGACATATAAAGGCCTAGATTTAAGTTTAAATTAGAGGCATCCTGTTCCTTAAAGGTGAATCCAACAGCTGTGGTCAAAAAATAAAAACTAAATTTAATAAATCACTAATTTATAAATAGAGAACTTAACATAGCTTGCTGATACTCTGTTGGGTTGACTCAAATGTATAGCTTTGAATGACTATAGCTACCTCAAGAGACAGATTTCTATAACTGCTTAAGGTAATGGCTACTAGAGAATATTTAAATGGAAAGTAAAAAATAAACCATATCATTCTTCTCAAATATACATGACTTTAAGATATAAGTGAACATGAAATGAAGTTTATATGCATTTCTTGTCATAGAATTTGGTCTATTTTTAATCATCTTTCTGCCAATATAGAAAGACAACACTAAGAATCCAAAGATTCTTATAAATTTACAAAGAGGCATGTCTGGAAATCCTAAATCTGTTCACATATGACCTAGCAATGATAACTTACCACCTACCTATAAATCAAAATTCCCAGCAGTATAATAATTTGTATTTTTAGCAAGTATCCTAAGCTTGCTTAAAATCAGAGAATCACAAGAGGCACTAAATTAGAATTATCTCCCATTCCTCTTTCCTTGCCATCCTACGAAACAGAAGTATCTCCAATTTTCCACTCAAAGCATTTTCCTTTCTACATCCAAACCTGATTAGAAAAATAAGTGAACATGACTAGAAACAGCTTTGGGTTCCAAGCTCAGTGTATAGCTGTGTGACCTTATGTAAGTCATCAATTTCTATGGATTGGGATCGAGGAGATAATTCTTTATCTATTAGAATGGTTGGTCTAGATAGCATTTCCCATACTATATTTCATAAAATATAAGTAGATATTCCCCACAGAAAAGGTTTCTATGGTTAAGGAATTTTGATACATGCTAAGGATTATTTAAAGGCAAGCACTTCTTAAAACCTTTAATTGCCAATATGCATTATAAATTTCCAAGAGAGAAATATATAGTAGATGGGCTTTTCCAAATTTCCAAGTTTATATGGCGAAAAAATGCTATCTGATCTACAGAAAACAGCTTGGAAAGTACTCATTTAAATTATATCTATTGGGAGGAGGCTATAGGCCAGTGGTAGAGCATATGCTTAGCATGTACGAGGTCCTGGGTTCAATCCCCAGTACCCCTCTGTCAAAAAAACAAACAAACCTAATTACCTCACCCCCAACACACACACACAAAGTCCTAAAACTAAATTATATCCGTAGTCTCTTCTAGATCCTAACATTTTGTAATTCTAAACACACTGTGCACTGGTTACACTGAAGTAGAAAAGAGCCGTGTTGTTGTTGCTGTAGTCACCATCATCCTCGCTGTCACAGCAGTTAACACTCATCGCGCACTATGTATCAGGCACTGGGCCAACGATTTTATATGTACTTTCATTTAATCTCAAAACTTTCCTAAAATGTAAGTACTGTTATTCCATCTTCCAGATGAAGAACGAAGGGCTTAGAGAGATTATATATTCACCAAAAATCATAAGTCTATGAAGAGAGAGGACTGGGAATTAAATCCAAACAATGATTCTAGAATCAGAAAAGAGTATGACTTCTGGCCTAATCTTGCTGCAGTGTCTGAAGACTTTTCCTAAAACATATTAATTTAAAAAAGTTAATGAGCCCATAGATTACTAGCAATATTATCTACATAAATATCATGTCATATCTACATGACAATAGGACAGAGTCACATTTGAGAACTATGTTCAAGGTATTAGTTCAGATCGTAGTTTTCTTTAAAAAAAATCAACACATTAAGAGAAACTTTATTTTAAAAGTTTTATCTTTAAAAATAAATTCTTCAATAAAAAAGATGTTCATTTTAGCAGTAATTATAATGTTATAAGAAATGTTGAAAAATAGGGATAAGCTTAGGATAACTCACAGTTATTACATATGTACCTTGCATAACCATTTTAGGTCTTGGGAGAGGAAAACATAGATCGTATTGACTTATACAGTCCCCTAGATTATTTTACCGCAATGTTTAACCGATAATGGACAAGTGGTCATTTTCCCCTTCCCCTTCTCTATAGCTTAGGTTAAAATAAAAGCAAGAAAAGAGCACACATTTAACTTAAAAGGGGCAAGGGTGGGGTGAGTTAAAAAACAAACTTAGTTCCTTACAATGATTTAAAAAAAAAAAAGTAAGACAGAGCATGTCTTCAAGCAAATAATTCAGTGGTTCTCAAACTTTAGTGAACATCAGAATCATCTGAATAGAGTGTTAAAACAGATTGCTGAGCCCGCCCTCAGAGCTTCAGATTCAGTAGGTACAGTGGGGCCCAAGAATTTGTATTTCTAACGAGTTTCCAGGTGGACTAATGCTGCCGACTTGGAGACTCAGTTTGAGACCACTGCTGTAATTCTCTAGTTTTAACCTCTGGAATCCTTTCCTCTGCTGATGAACATAGAATTCTTACCTTCTTTCTTTCATTCTGCCACTCTCTGCCACTCTCCTATACCCTCCTTGGAAACAAACTCATTCATTTTCCTTCTCATCACAATCACACCTGAACTGTTCTTTTTGGTTAGTTTGAAGCAGAGAAGCAGGTGAATGGTAGTACTGTCATTTTTCATGTAATACAGAGCGTCAGAGTTTACAACGTACTTTCTCATATATTCATTTAGTTAGCATTCATAATTCTAGTCAGTAGGCTGACAGAGCTTATGTTTTAAAGTAGTACTAGAATTTATATCTTGATAAATTGTAAACTGCTTCTCCTGCTCTTTTCTCTTCTGGTGATCCATTCTTTTATTCCTATTTGAATTACCTGATTTTTCTGACATAAGATACAACATAACTGATGTTGGCATAACATATTGATATAATTATTACCAAAAAGACCAATGAATTTTTTTTTTCAACTGTGGAAAACAAAGTTGGAGAAGTTTAGTTTCACAGACCCAGTTAATGGCCAATGTACTGCATGACTGACCCCTAAAAAGGATAGCAGAGGAAAAGCAAAAGAGGAGGCAGCACACACAAATCCAATACAAGCATCAAAAGCAAAAAAAGATAGAAAACTAGAGATTTGAACACATTATAGATTTGATTTAGGTCAGAAGTCACACTTTTGTCTCCTTCTACAAGAGTTTTGCAGAGGAAAAGCAAAAGAGGAGGCAGCACACACAAATCCAATACAAGCATCAAAAGCAAAAAAGGATAGAAAACTAGAGATTTGAACACATTATAGATTTGATTTAGGTCAGAAGTCACACTTTTGTTTTCTTCTACAAGAGTTTTAGAATCAGACTGGTTGGGTTTTAATTGCCAGTTCTGTCTGGCAGTAGGGAAAAACAAACTTAGACTATCTGCCAATATTATAATGACTGTAACTATTTGCCCCAAAGACAAACTGCTTCCAAGTTCTCCACAAAAAAATCAATCTGTGATAGTTAAGTTAATCAAATTCCAAAACAGATCAAAAATTATACTAGATATTCTAAAGACTAGATTACATTAAACTCTTTCAAGGAGATAATAGCGATAATTAAAAAAAATTTAGTCTTATCTTTTTATGAATAACAGCAGCTTTTTCTTTTAAGTCTCTGCATTGTATTAAATTCTATGCTAGGTACTTCTCACGTAACTTACTTCATCCTCACGATTCTCTGTAAAAGGGATCCTATGTAAAAGGTCTCCTGTTGATAGGTGAGGAAACTGATACGTAGAAAAGTTAATGGATTTTCCCAGGATAGTTAAGAAATAGTTAAGATAATACAGATCAGGCTTGAGGTCTATTTGACTAAAAGCCCAAGCTGTTTCCCACTACAACACTGCAGCTTTATTCTAAATAGATAAATCCTTTCTTAACTAGATTGTTTGATAGTTATCTTATTTGAGGGGAGGAAAAAAAATCACAAGTTTCTCAAATACATATAGATCCATTTCTCCGCACCGCCTACCAGAAATAAGTAAGGTGACTACCTTTACGATTTCTACCTTGGGTTGCTTTTTAAATATTCAAAATAAACAATCATCTTTATCTTATTATAACACATGACAGAGGTTATATGCAGTTCTCATTACGATGTTTTCTTAAACTCTAACTGCTAAACTTAAATGAGAGGCATTTGGTACAATCTGAAAAATATTCAGTTCAATTAAAAGTAATTGATGCATAGTGAAATAATTCTTCCCAAAGCTGCTGTAAAATCTTCAAAAAAATAAAGCTACTTAATAATTTTCATCTCCTACAGGCTAGAGAGAGGCATTATTGCATATTAAAAATTGGAGTGTAGTTTTCCCAGAGGTAAAAGAAAGTTATTAAAACAACCTATTTATTGTTGATATAACTATCCATTTGTGCCACACAAAAAGTAACAAATTTCAGTACATTAAAAGAAAAGCTAATTAAGGTATAATTAGTATTTTCTGTATTTTGATAATTAGGGGTTAGTTGGCTATTCCTTTTGAAATTTCTATTTGATGCACCCCGACAATGCCTTTAATGAGCAACTAATGCTATTGAATCCCTCATGGCAGAGGAGTTTAGTGACCACCACTACATTACTTTCATTTATCACTGCCTCTTTACCTATAAATTAATCTAGCCCTGTAGCTATGTTGATCTACTTTATATCAATTTCTTCATCCATATCAGCTGAATATGTATGGCATTAACCTCATTTGCTAGTTGAGAAAAGCAGAATTAAAATGAGATCTAATTTCTCGTGCACAGCACAATTTCAAAACTGCCTGCTAATTTCCACCACCTGTCAGTGTGAAGAGCCTTTACTTTCTTGTAATTAAATAAAACAGTATATTTTTTTAGTAGCTCGGAAAAATGCTAATCTTTCAAAAGTGTTCAGTGATCATTAATCATGAGGACAGTAAATGAGCTTATTCAGAATGTTCATTTATCCTTTGTTTCAGCTAAAAAAAAATTTTTTTTGGCCTTTCCACAGAAAGAAAAAAATAAAGTACCAGATGGAATATAAACATTAACTATTACAATCCATGCTACTGAAGTTACTATTTATCTTGTTTACTGCCGCATGGTGGTAAGATGTTTACTAACATTACGTAACTCAGAGGTAGCTCGCCTAATAAAATAAGCAGGAATATAGTAAGCACAAAATATTCTCTAAAATCAGTAGGAATCTAATAAATACACTCTGCATCCACCTATGTAAAGAACCTAAATTTATATGACTTAGAACGTAGTAAAATTTGAGAATAATTTTTGATAAAACATTTAAACAAATTCATCTAATAAACTGCCTACTATGCTACACATTAAACTGTTGCCTAAGTGTAGCATTTGAACAAAGTGTCATTCAGACTTAGACAAGCATAGTTAAACATATTTATTTGGACTTTACTAGATTTTCCAAATATATAATACAACCAATAGAAAAAATATGAAACTACCAAGAAAACAAAAAGAAATATTGTCTGTTATTTTAATAATAAGAGATGGCAAATTAATTCTTTGTTATATTTCTTCTGTCTTTTTTCTAATACTTTAGTTTTTATTTTTTATATTATTGTAATTTCACTATATATGTGTAAGCTAATAAATAGCCTCCAATTCAGGTTTATTATTCATATATATTTTTCAATAAGCCTACTTTATTAATTTTTATTCCTAGTAATTAGATAAGAATATGAACTAGTGATGAACAATATGTATTTGAGCAAGAAAAATATAAACACATACACAAATATATTATTAAAATGTTTACTTAGTATCAGGTTTGCTCTCAGGCTAAACATATCTATTCTTCAAATATTAACATGCCTTGGAAATAATATGATTATTTTCTTATATTTATCCCACCAAAAAAGCATAACATATAAGGATATAAATGATTAATTAATATAGAGAACTTTTAAGAATTATTAAAGAAATGATTTAAAAACTGATCGTTGATATTCCTCACTCGGATTTGTAGAAAACATCTGACCACTGTAGGATCACTATCTTGAAGACTAAAACTCTTTTGGAAGTATTTTAATCATATTTATTTACAAACTAATCACTTTTTGTATCATTCCAATTGATCATTAAGTTATTATATATATGGTAGGTGTTAAGCATTTCTTGAAGCTGTAAGGAATGAAGATGTGGATGGAATATTGACAAATACTAAGTAGCTTCAGGGTTTCTGAGGCAGAAGCAGGAGGGATCCTCTCTCATCCTAACTCCCTTCAAGCAAGCTACTTAAAGCAATTATCAACAAAGAAAATACTTTCAGGAATGAAGCAGGAGATTCTCACTGACAACTATTTTGGCACTAAATAATAAGAAAGAAAACCAGTTTTGCAACACCCTCAAAGGTGAACACATTGCTAGTATGAATTCAGTAGATTTGCATAGCTCACCTTTTGATTTTTAGGGAAAGATCATCTTGTGGAAGATTTCCACAACTCCCAATGCCTATTAAGAAAAACTACAGACCAATGTGGGGAGAAGAGAAATGTTTGAGTTGTAAAATTTAAGAACTAAAACCTCTTTAAATTGAATATTCTTTAGTGCTGAAAACTCTTTAAGATATATCTTAGTCACATGCCACATAATGTTTCACTTACAATTCTTATCACAACGCCTTAGAAACATTTCATACATCAGATGTTGGATAAGTATACCTGAGGCAGAAAGCTTACCACTAAAAGAAAGTACTACTTTCTGCCTTTTTTTTTTAATTAAGAAAACAATCCAAACTATGTCACTAATTATCTGAAAGCACATGAAGCTTTACTTTGTGCACTTTGTCCGGAAATGTTAAATTCTATAAATGCTGCAAAATTTATAATCATTTAAAATAAATGGGAAAAAAAGAAGAAAAAAACATTTAAATACTCTGTGGGTAAGCATATACTTTACTAAGTAATCACAAAGAATCATTACCTTTGGATTCTTCTAGGATGTAGCATAGTGATCAGCATAAGGGAGACACAAGTGTCTAAGGATTCCATGTATAAAGAATTATATGATTACATATAATTCACATAAGATTTGATGCCAAATTTGGTATATTTGAATTTGGTGTGATACATAATACATAGGAGCCAGTTTAAAAATAATAAACTAAGCTCATTATTTTTCCAATTTAAATACTGTATTTCTCCAACTTGCATCATAATTTGAATTGTTAATGGTTACTAAGATTTCAACTTTACATTTTTCTGCTGCAAACTTCCTTGTCTAGTACTTAATGCTCTTGAATCAACATTTAAATGCACTTAGGCAGTGGAGTGTCAAGTTTAACTTGGCAAATCCATTTAATGAAGCAAAACCATTAAAAAAATAATTAGGCCTTAAGCTGCTTTGCTCAACTTTCTCTTATGCAAGGACATAGAATGTGTTTTTTCAATAGTTAATGAATACCACGTACGATGAATTAAGTGGGAAAGAATGTAGAGAAGCCATCTTTTTTAAAGAAAAGGGTCTGTCTGAATTCTGATGTATTACGTATGTATTAGATGTATTATATGACAATTGAAAGAACAAATCCCTGCACAATAAAACATTCCAGCAGTATAAGCATTAACTTGCACTACACTCACTAATTATCCAAGAAGAGAAAAATCTAACTAGTTCTAATAACACTCAATCACAGAGGCAAATTATGATACATTTACACAGGAAATGTGAAAACAGCCCAGAATGAAAGTTCAAAAAGTTTAAAACACTTAAGGGAAAAAATCGCCAAAGTCAGTGATCATTATTCTCTAACACTCAAGATAACCTTAACTATCGAAGGTACGTTCTTCCCCCCTATAACCTGCATTGATATACTTGTCACACTAGAATATATATCTTTAATATTAAACGTTTACTGTTTAAATATTTTAAAGCTGCTACAAGTTTTCACCAAAGTGAAAATTCTATGCACAAAACAGTTTTCAAGTGATTTCTTAAATGCTTTTTCCTAAAACTGTGTTATTAAACACAAATACAAAAATTGTTTTGCCAAAAACTGAAATATATTCAAGTTACCTGGAAATGCAGCAAGTACCTTATTTCAACATTGGATTGCTCTTACAGTTACAGCAGTCCACTGAAGTTACTATTACGATATGTTTTTCTGTTTCATTATTCAAGTGCTTTCCTATCCAATTTACCAGTAACTGTCAGTAACATTCTATACAGGAGGACCTCACAATTGTAGGGAGAGAATGCCATCTGCTGCTTCATGTGGTACTCAACAGGAGAAATGCTTGATAACAGGTAGAGTAATTACAAAAAAAAAATTTAGAAATCCATATGTAAAGCTGATACTTTAAAACTGAAATATTCCCACTTCTATTTCAGATAACTTGAAAATACATCAATAAGCACTCACTGTCTTAGTGCAAATTCCAAGGTGTTTCACAGAATTACAAGGATACAATATGCTTATACATCACCAGTTCCTGATGATTAGAAATAAAGCTTTTACTCAGCTATGTACAGCCACAGAATCAAAAGAAAAGGATCACTTGCATGGCCTTAACAAAGTTATTTCCCGTTTATGAATTAATACAATATCCTATTCACAAACATATGACTTATACATAAAGTGACCATTTAAGTTATTATCCAAATAGGGACATTTTTGAGAATGAAAGGTGAAGCAACTACCTACCAATTACGGCAGCACAACAAGTGTGAACTGGGACAATCTTAGGCAAATCTGGATGTACAGTCACCCTATTTATAAGTTATTATGCTGCCTTTGTTCCCTTGACTTCATAACAATGCCCTGAGAATCTTTCCGAAAGCAATTTGGAAATTTTTAGGAAACAGCAAGTTCAGGAGGATGATAGTAAAAAAAAAAAAAAGAAAGAAAGAAAGAAAGAGAGAAAGAAAGAAAAGAAAAAGAAAGAAGAGAAAAGGTGAGGGTGGTGGAAAAAACAGGAATGCATTTCCCAGACAATACAATGACTCAATTTACGTAACTACTTCAAACATCCTCATTTTTTCACTTACTTCATTTTGTTATACTATTTGAAATTCTCTGGCACTACTAAGTATCTTCTTTCGAAAAGGCAAATTCTTTCCAGGATAATTCATTCATGCATTAATTGGAATTCTTCACTTTTGACACCTAGAAGATGCTAAGTATCTGGAAAGAAAGCACATTTGTAAGGTGTATGTGTGTGTGTGTGTGTGTGTATGTTGCTGTGCACAGTGCAGTGATGAAGAAAAGAGAGGTACAGATCATTGCAGAGGATGAAATCCCTCTGGTGGTGACTGATTGTATAGGATGTCAAATCTGGGAGTGAAGAAAAGAAGAGAAAATCTCTAAGACTAACTTGTCTACTTGAAATTTTAAATCCTAAGAAGGAAAGAGAACTTGTTTCCTCCTCAATTTCTGGTGCCCCAGTTTAGGAGGCCAAAATTCAGGCAATTTCTACTAGTACTACGGTGGATCAGTGTCATTGATTACATAGCTCTTTGTAGATATATTTTTCAAGGAAAATACATTCCAAGATCTAAACAATCACATTTTAAGTAACATTTGGAATGTACTTATTGGTGAAATTTTGTAACCAACAAAAGCAAAACTGATGTTTATCGTATAGTTGACTTGAACAAGTAAAGGGAATTAAGAACAAAGTTCAAATACAGCTTTTGATAGATATTCAGAAGCCAAGATATATGTGTGTGTGTGTGTGTGTGTTTGTAAAAAAGATTCTTCCTTACCCAATTTTAAAATTTAAAATCTAATTTTAATGGATTAAAAATTACAATGAGGGATTCAGATCAAGATGCTGGAATAGAAGAACATGGAGTTTATAAACATATCAAAAATATATCTATATTAGGAGAAATTCTCACTGAATACTAAATGGAGACTTGCTAAAAGACTCTTGTACAACCAAGGTTGTAAGAGAGATCCACATGGACTCAAGTAGGGAGGAAAGTGACATAATCAGGTCAAGACCTGTGCCCCTGGGAGGGGACAAAGAATAGGACGGGATCCTCCCTAGGGAGTGAGCAGTTCAAGCCACATATTAGGTGCCCCATCCATGTGGTCCAATACCAGTAAGACAAGTTGTCTTAGCTGGTTAGAAAACCAGTGGGACTAACAGAAAGGCTGTAAGAAACCTAGATTCTGCTGGTGAAGGGCATGCACACACATGCTTATTCCTGAAACAAAGCAGAGAAAGAGTGAAACTGCCCTAGACTTTTGCATGTTTCCAGGAACTGTCCCAGTACAAGCACCAACCTGACTTAAACACCCACCCTGGCCCCGCATGTTTCACAACACAGCTCCACACTAGGGCTACAGCTGCAGCAGCCGAGGGGAGTGCTCAGTTGTGAGGGACAAAGGTGGCTCAAACCTGGGACAGGTTCTGAATAGGGTCATTACCGGTGCTTATGGATGTGATCCAGAACTCTGACTGCAGCTGGGACTGTCACAGTCTTGTGCCCAGATCCACACCAAGGGCCTGCTCCAGCCCCTTTTGCTCCAGCACTGCTCCCCTCTGGGTCAAGGGTGCCAGTGGTGGGAGGAGGGAGAACACACACATAGAAATAACAGAGCCAGCTCAGACCCAATACTCAGGGCTTCCATTTCAGCAACCAAATCCCAGCCCTGATCCAATAGGGTGGTGACAGCCACTGAGAAGAGGAAAAGCAAAAACTAAAAGAGTTCATCAATACTAAACCATCCATAAAAGAAATGTAAAAGGTATTCTCTAAGTGTAAAAGAAAAGGTTCTAACAATAAGTCTCTATAGGAAAGGACAAATCCCACTAGGAAAGGCAAATGTATAGTAAAGGCTGAAGATCACTCAAATGAACTGGTAGAAAGATTAAAAAGCAAAACACTGTAAAATCAACCATAACCACAATAAATGTTAAAGGGATAAACATTTAGCTATAAAATATGACATTAAAAGCACGAGGGGAGGAAAAAATATGGATTCTTGAACTTAAATGAACACTAGTTTAAAACAAGCAGATACATTTATAGGCCAACATATATGAACCCCATGGTAACCACAAGTCACAAATTTACAACAGACAAAAACTAGAGTGAAAGAAACACAGGGATACTACTAAAAACAAACAAAAAACCCCACCAAAAACCTGCCAAACCAGAAAAGAATTAGCTAAAAGAAGATAAGAAAAGAACTACAAAACAACCAGAAAACAAGTAAGAAAAAGGCAATAAGTACATACCTTTCAACAATCACTCTAAATGTAAAGGACTAAATGCTCCAATCAAAAGACGTAGGGTGGCTAACTATATAAAAAACAAGACCACCTATATGTTGCTCACAATAGATTCACTTCAGAACTAAAGATACACACAGACTAAGAATGAGAAGATGGAAAAAGACGTTTCATGTGAAAAGAAACAACAAGAAAGCTGGGGAAGCAATACTCATACTTTAAAACAAAGACTGTAACAAAAGACAAAAAAGGGCATTATAAAATGATAGAGATCAAAACAAAAAGAGGATATAATACTCATCAACATATATACAACTAAGTCAGTATAGCACCTAAATAAATAAAATAAATATTAACAGACATACAAGGAGAAGGTAACAATAATGCAGTGGTTGTAGGGGATTTTAACACCTCATTACATCAATGGACAGACAGAAAATCAATAAGGCAACAGTGGTCTTGGCACATTACATCAGTTGGACTTAAAAGGTATTTACAGGACATTCCATCCAAAAAAAGGAGAAAACGCATTCTTTTCAAGTGCACACAGGATGTTCTCCAGGATAGATCACATGCTAGGTCACAAAAAAGTCTCAACAAATTTAAGAAAACAGAAATTATATCAAGCATTTTTTCCAACCACAAAGGTATAAAATTAGAATTCAATTACATGAAAAAAATTAGGAAAATCAGAAACACTTGGAAACTAAACAACATGCTACTAAAATACCAATGGGTTAATAAAGAAATGAAAGAAGAAATAAGAAAATACATGGAGACAAATGAAATGGAAACACAACTTCCTAAAAATCTATGGAAAGTAGCAAAAGCAGTTCTAAGAGGGAAGTTTACAGCAACACAGGCCTTCCTCAAGAAACAAGAAAAATTTCAAATAAACAACCTAACCTACCACCTGAAGAAACTAGAAAAAGATGAACAAAGCCCAGAGTCAGCAGCAGGAAGGAAATAATACAGATCATTAAGGAAATAAATAAAACAGAGACAAAAATAGCAACAGAAAAATAATCGATGAAACAAAGAGCTGGTTTTTTGGGGGGAAAAAAAATAGAGAGGACCTAAATAAACAAAATAAGACACGAAAGAGAAATAACAACTGATACCACAGAAATAAAAAAATTTAATGCTACAGTTATACGTCAACAAACTGGACAATCTAGAAGAAAGGGACAACATTCTAGAAACATACAACCTTCCAAGACTGAAGCAGGAAGAAAGACGATCCGAACCAACTAATCACTAGTAGTAAAATGGAATTTGTAATAAAAAAACTCCCAGCAAACAGCAGTCCAGGATTGGATGGCTTCACAGGGGAATTCTACCAAACACAGAAAGAAAAGCTAATACCGATCCTTCACAAACTATCCCAAAAAACTGAACAGGACAGAACACTCCCAAATTCACTCTACAAGGTCACCGTTACTATCCTGCAAAAGTAGTAATTTTTTATTAGTTCTAATAGTTTTTCAGAGGATTTTTAAGATTTTCTATATACAAGGTCATGTCATCTGGAAGAGAGAGAGTTTTACTTCTTCCTTTCCAACCAAGATGTCTTTTACTCACTTTGTTGTCTAGTTTCCCTGACCAGAACCACCTGTGTAATGTGTAACATAAGAGACATCCTTGTCCTGCTCCTGACTGCAGGGTGAAAGACTTATAAGCTATGGGATCTAGTTTGCTGACATTACTTTCTAGGGGGGCTTTCTGCATCTGTATTCAGAAGACGCTGGTATTTGATGACAAACGGTTACCTTACCTCACTTTACTTAAGTGATCTTAATGATATTGAATCTTCCAATTCATAAACATGGTATATAAGTCCATTTATTTGGGGCCTCATTTAATTTTTTTCAACAATGTTTTAGTATTTTCATAGTACAAGTCTTATAAACCTTTCATTAGATTTATTCCTCTGTACTTTATAAAGGGTTTTGGGGCATTATTTTAGATACTTTTTAAATTAAAATTTCCAACTGTTCATACATCCAAAAAATTTTTAAATATGCCATTTGTACATATGTGAGCATCTTTAAAGTATATTATTAGAATTTGTATTCCCTGATCCAAGAGTATATGTATTTTTAACTTCCCTAATTATTGCTAAACTGTTCTCTAAAGAGGTTTCAACAATTTGGATTCTATTAGCAGTATAAAGTGTTTGCTATTTCACTTCCTGACTAATACTTACATTAGTCAGACTTTTTAATCGTCTCCAGCTCATAGGTATAGTATGGTACCTCACCAAAGCTTCAATTTGCATTTCTCTGAGTCCATGGAAGGATGAACAAAAAATTTTTTCATACTTGCTGGCAATTCTGATTTCCTCTTCTATGAATTGTTTATTCAAATCTTTTGTCATTTTTCCGAGCTGCTTTTCTCTCATTGATGCAGAGAAATTATTTACATAACTGGATATTGATTCTATTTTAAGTTACATATATTACAAATATCTTACCCTGTCTACAGGCTGTCTTTTTACTTTGTTTATTGTATCTTTCTGATTCATAGAAGTTTCTACTTTTAAAATGGGTAGGATCTATAAACCTCTGTGTCTACAGTTTGGGCTTTCTATGTCTTTAAAAAAAAATCTTTCTTAAAAAAAAATCTTTCCTTATTTTTAAATAATAATCTATTTTTCACACACAGAGTCCTCTAATTCACTTGGATTTGATTTTTGTATGCTGTGAATAATACAGATTTTTACATAGTATAATCAAACTGTCCCAGCAGCATTTATTTAACAGTCTATCTTTCCCTTATGGCTATACTGTTTCAACACAGAAGTGGGCAAATTTTCTGATTTTTTTCTTTATTTGCCACCTTCCTCTTCAATTAATAAACTTACTGAGGAGATAAACAATCCCATTTGCCACTGTATCCCTGGTCTTAATATATAGTAGCTACTTATTAATATTCATTAGATAATGAGTAGAAATATGCAAGCAGGAAATACACAGGAGCATATACACATTATGTCATAGAGTAGAATACAGTGCCAAAAGAAAAGGTTGCAAAGGTAGACAAAGTATGACCATAAGACGAAATTTATTTTGTAAATAATGGGAAATCAGTAACAATTTTAAGCAGAGACATGGCACAGGAAGAAAACTGTTTCCTTGGGACTGGCAAAATTTGAAGTCTGACAAAGCAAGTATTATGACAATATACAGCAACAGATACCTAACTCTGCTGGGGGAGGAAGCTAAACTTTATAACACTTAGAAGGGCAACTTGGTAGTATCTTGTAAAGCTGAAGATATGAACATTCCACAAGCTAACAACTCCACTCCTAGTATTTAGCTTCAAGAAATTCATACATATGCATGAGGAAATAGCATTAGAATATTTACTACAATATTTTTTGTACACTTTAAAATTGGAAACACCTAACATATACTAATAGAAAAAATGAATATATAATGGCACAGTAATATACTGTAATATCATTCAATAATTAGTATACTAATTAGAACTATATGCAGCATCATGAATAAATCTCAAAAACAACATTAATCAAAAAAGGCAAGTTTCTGAATAATTTTCTATAAAGTTAATAATATTATGTTTTGTTTATAAATATATAGAAATGTAGGAAAAGAACAAAATCATGCAGAAAAATAACACTAAATTTAGGATAATGTTACTTTTGGGCAAGAAGTGAGAAGAGCAGTAGGTTTTCAACGTTTAATTTTAGAACATATAGATCTGAAGCAAATATGGCAAAACATTCAGATTTGACAAAGCTAGATGATGACTTACGAATATTCATTACATTCATTATTCTCTCTGGTCTTTTTACTGAAGAAAAGAATACCCTGGTGGCAGTATGGAGAATGGACTGGCGTGGGAAGAAGGCAAAATGGAAACAAAGAGTATAACCATAATACTTTTGAAACCTAGTGAGAAATAAAAAGCAGTAACAATTAGGATAAAAAGGAAGGGGACTGGAGAAAGGACTGAAACAGAGATATTTAGAAAATAAAACCAGTAAGATTAGGTGACAGATCAGATGTAGAAGTAAGAACAAAGTGGAAATTTTGGATTCAAAGTCATTCTTCCTCAAAATAGAAAAGTAGGTAGAAAGAATTTTAAAAGATAGTGAGTTTCTCTTTAAAATCCAGTTGAGTTTCAAGGGCCCGTTCAATATCACAAAGACCCAACAGGGGGCAGTACAGCAGAGTGGTTAGCAGCCCAGGCTCTATTGGGTGTCCTGGGTTCAAATCCAGGTTCGACCACTTAACCATATTAATTAACCATTCCAAGCCTCAGTTTCCATAACTGTAAAAAAAGGTGGGAGTGTTAATAAAAATAATTACTTCCATGGAGTTTTTGCGAGATGAAATTACATGCCTACCAAGTGCTGAGCAAAGTCTTTGGCACAGAGAAACTGCTCAATTAATGCCTACAGCTACTATTTATGATTTCTCTTTCCCACTTACAGGACATTCTTCTATACTTCACTTAAGACACTTCAATGATTCCACCTTGGTTCCTGAAGCATTTATTTATAGAAATTGTATTATTTTGCATCTACAGGCTTTTATAAAATTTTCAAGATGCTTATTAGTGGTATACTTTATTTACAACTGCCAAACAATTTCACTAAAGTCAGCGTCATTTTCCAACTCAGGAATATACCCTTTATTACCTGAAAGTATTATACCTCAGATCTCGACCCAATTCCTACAGAATTCTACTAAAACACATACATTCAGCCATTATCTAGTAGTAAGTATACAAACAATATGCCAAGATGTGGAGGTGATGACAGTAAAGAAGGCAGAAACAGTCCTAACCCAAATTACAGTCTATTTATGTTTTGCTAACAATACTCACAATGTAGTATAATAATGCTAAAGTAGTAGACAGACAAAAGGAACTCTCCTAGAATTTAAGTTAAGAAGAACATCCTAAAGGATGGTGTATCTGATGAGAAAGAAAGTAGGAGTTAGCAGAGTAAGGCAGGGAGGTCGAAGTTGGATTTTAAAAAAGTGTCCTAGGCAGAGGAAACATTTTGTCTAAAGGTCTATAATCAACAGAGAACGTAGACTGTTAAAGGAGCTGAAAAAAGTTTAGTGCACACAAATTATGCAGTACAGGTATGGAGTACTGAAACATGAAACTGATGACATACACAGAAAAGAGACTGGGAAGAACTTTTTTTATAAGTCATACTCTGTAAGATCCAGTTAAATGGCATAATGCTTAAGAGAGCTTAGTACACTTCCTGGTATAAAATAAGCCCACACTAAACATTATTCACTTATGATAGTTTAATGCTCTCCCTTTTATGGCCACAATCTGGAATGCAACAATCTTCTCACCAAAAAATACTTTCCATTTTAGTTGACTGCCAGAAAAATAGTATGTAGAGAACTTATAAATGTCTTAAACAATGTATCCTTTCATTTGTAAAATGGGAACAATAATATCCCCCTTGCAGGCTTGTCAGAAGACCTAGAGAGAACGTGAAGTTCCTAGAAGAGTGTCAGCGCACACAATAAAAAAGCGGGTCCTACTAAGTCAGATCAGTAAACAAGCCAAAAGCAAAAGTAGAAAGCTTTGGCTTCACTTCAGGGTCATGCAGTAGGAAAGCCTTAGAAGTAAAATCACCTTATTGTCTTTGAAAATAGGTAAGAGGCATACACCAAAAATGTTACAGTAAAATTAAAAGAATCAAAATTGATCTGATGATGTGTTTATTTTTTCCTAATACGTAAGCAATTTCAGAAAAGAAAAACTGATCTTTTATAATTCACTTTTTCATAATTACCTTATATTAAAAGCTATATACATAACAAGAATCTCTGGGGAAAAATTTCTCAAATCCCATCACCCTAAAACAATTTCTTTCATTTTACATATTTATTTCCAAGTCCTTCAAACACAATAATTTGAAGACTTTTCCATTCCATACTGTACTCTTCTGATTTAAGACCCGGACTAAATGGATAAGTAATGTTTCAAGAGTATTCACTTTTGCAAAAGCAAAATAACAAACTCTCTGGGTACATTTAAAACAAGACAATTTATCATAATTCAATTTATACTCAACCTTCGAGTAACACGTCTGGGATTTTAAAAGATGTATATCTGGTATAAATTTCATGCTATGAATACTATAAATTTCTCTCTGATTCTAATTTGTCTTAGTGTCAACCTAAATCATTTATATCTATCTCCTCCTTTTTCTCCCTAGTGGTCTCATTCAATGTTAGTTTCATTCTATGAAAATTTTGTTTATATTAATCCTAAATGAAAAAAAACTCTAAATGACAATAAAATATCACAATATATTTCACACACAAAAAAGCATCAAGCTATATCACTTTGCTAAAAAGCAAAGAAAACTTTACCTGAAATAAACTAAAGGATGATCTTAACAAAATCAAATACTTTCACACTACTACACAACTACTTACTAACAGAAAACCATAAATGAACTGAAGCATTAAGCTAAATTTCCCAGGGGAAAAAAGCTCAGTTCAATATAAAAAGCTTATTCTAGAATTTTCAAATAAGGAATCCTTCAACATTACTAGTACAGAGCATAGATCCAAAGGAGGTAAGGATATCTTTAGGACTTCCTACAGAAAAGATTTAGGGAAGAATTATTATTCCAGGAAGAAAAGTTTTTTAAAAACCTCATAGATCTTATTCAGTGTCACAAGTACTGCTAAATGTCTGGTTAGGATTCACATAAATGCCCTCAATAATCCCTCAATGCCTTAAGAGCAATTCATCTAAACTTGCTGATGCTAAACTTTCAAGTACCATAGTACAAGTGTTCCCCACATGAGGGTAAGTTAACTGTGGCCTCTCAAAGCATGTCATATTCTTCTTGTCCTCATCATTTATCATGTAAAAATGCCGAGGAATGACTGAAAAATATATACTGGAAACCACGTAAATAAATATTCAAGAAAAACTCAGAACAACTATAAGAGTAAATCTTTTTTAAAACTTGAAACACAATACAATAAGGCAAAATTCATTAAGGTGTTTAAAATAATCTTAACTATTTAATGATTAGCCACATAAAAAATATTCACTAACTCTGCCAATCAATCTTTAAAGACAATGGTAAATCTGGGCATAAAACGAGCAATGTCACAATGCCTTCAAACACCAATTAACCAACTGATTTCAACTAATCAATTAAATTTCTTATGTAGAAATTGCCCAAATATACCTTTCAGCTTAAAGCTGTTATATGTGAACATCTTTCTTCATCTTTAATAATATTTGTTTTGATCACTAGTAAAAACCTACCTTTGAGGTTCTTTGAAGTTGATCACCAACATACGTTTTACGAAACTGATCCAAGAACCAGAGAACTGCAAGCTCTATTTTCTCATTAGAACACTGAGGCAGTCCGGCATCCATTAAAGATATAAGCTGAAAAACTCTTTACATGAAGGAAAAAAAAATCAATAATAATTCTTAGAGAAACAACATTAAAACACTTACTATCAATTTTATATAATATATAATCACTATAAAAAGTGGAAAAATACAAAAGCTTATAAAGAAAATATTTAAAGAATCATCTGAAATCCTACCAAGAGATACTACAATTTGGTCTAATTCCTTCTAGCTTTCTCATAAGAAATACATATACATATACATGCATACAAACCTACATAAACATACATTTATAATTTTGCTAAAAATTCATATATAAATACATGACATATATAAATATATATGCATAGATATAAGTAAATATCTACAATTATAAATGTTATATAAATATAGATATTAACATATATTTACATATATAATATTTTAGTAAAAGAAAATGACACTGAATGTGTAGTTTGGTATTATACTTTTTCATTACAACATATTTTCATATAACTATATATTTTGGAATCACAGAATTCAAAACACACACAAAAAATCAGGAGGTACATCCATCCAGCTATATCGCTTTCTTAATGAGAAATAAAAATTTTACCTGAAATACATTACAAGATGATCTTAACAAAATCAAATATTTTCAATACATGTATGCAACTATTATCAGAAAATCATAAATGAACTAAAGGCTAAGTTAAATTTCTTAGAGAAAAAGCTTAATAAAAAAAAAAGCTTAGTCTAGAAACACCCTCTACTATCTATTTTAATTAAAATTTTCCAGTAGATGGCTGTCAAGTATCTGGTGCTAAGAAAATCAGCAAATCGTAATAATCTTTTTAAGAGACGGAAGCAGAAGTTTTGGAGGAAATAGCACCTATTTCTCCTTTTTCTAACTGCACAAAGGCAGCTATACCTAGCCCTAACCCACTTATTTCCTTTCCTGTATGCACGCAAGCGCGCACGCACACACACGCTACTAATAGTTCGTCGTTTCAGAGATTTTTTAAATGTATGTACAAGCAAATATGACTATATATTCTCCTTCTAGTTCTTTTACACGTATGGAGCATACTATACTGTTACATTGTTAAACCTAGCTTTTTCCATTTAATAATGTATCTTACACATTTTTCCATGTCAGATATAAAAAGTTTCCTTATTTTCTTTTGCAGCTCTTTATCACTCCATTATATGAACATACCACATTATTTTCAAACAATAGTGTCCTACTGATGGACACTAAAGTTATTTATTTTTTGCTGCTACAAAAACGCAGGAATTAATAATCCTGTACACATTTCACACACGTACAGTTACAATATACACCTCTAAATGTCAAACAGCTTAAACAATATGAATTTTATTATTTGATAGCCATTACTAAATTGCCTTCCAAAGAAATTGAAACAATTTATACTCCCATCATCAGTATATGAGTATCTATATACACATGGATAATTCAAGGTGATATTAAACTTTAAAATTTACTGAAATCTGAAAAACTATATCTCAGTAAAGTTTTAATCTGTATTTTTCTCATGAATGAGAAGTTCAATTTTTTTCCATGTTCTTGAGCCATATGTATGTCCTTTCCTGTGACCTGTTTGCTCATATCCTTTGTTGATTTTTTTCTATTGGGTTATCTTTCAATTGCTAATTTCTACAAATTCTTTAGATATTAGAAAAACAAGCCCTTTGCCTGTGACTGAGATGTAAATATTTTTCCTTGTTTTTCATTTGTCCCTTGGCTTTGATTATGGTGTTTTTTTAATGCCATGCATAAAATTTTTTTTCTTTTTCTTATGCAGAAAATCTTACCAATTTTTTCTCTTCTGGATTTTGCATAATAACAAGGTCTTACCTGAATCCGAGGTGTTTCTATGTTTCATCATTTTACATTTACCTCTATGATACATTTGAACTTATCCTGAACGTATCTTGTGAGATATGCATCAACATTTTTCCCCAGATGGCTACCCAGCTGCTTCAACACCATTTCTTTCTTATATAGTCTATCTTCTGCTCAGCATTTTGAATTACCCCTTATCATATACAGTAGGTTCATTTACGCATTTAGATTACTTACTGGACCTTCTATTTTATTCCACTAATACATCTCATTAAATATATCTTGCCCAATCATTTTTATACGACTAAATAATTTTCCAAAACATTGTATATTAAGGCTATGTCAAATTTTTAAAACCTCATTTTTAATATAAACTTATATTTCACTGAAATGTAACTACTGTCCTCTTCCCTCCCAGCAAAGAGTTTCAGAAACAAAATGTCTGGGTTACAGAAAATGAACTTAAAAAAACTTGGTACTTACTGCCAACATGTTATGAAAAAATATTTTGACAACCATTTTTATAGTTACTGTTTCCTGTATTAAGCTACTTATTTAAAAGTACCTTTCACTTACTAAGTATCTTTAATACCATTAAAATTCATGAAGGAAAGCTTAATAAAGGTCAAATTTAAGAATCAGATTACTATTGAGGTTTGTTAGTTTTTCCTAAGACGATGAGTTTATTCTCTAATTTTGAGAGGAGAGACCAAACTGATTTTTAATGTCTGCGTATTGGTGAGTACACAGACTGCTGAAGAAATTTTTAGTTAGATAGATACACACATCAAACTTCATTTCCGGATCCAGGTGATTTTTCAAGTGATTTTTAAATAAAGTATAGCTTGCTTTCAAATTCTGTATTGAGTAGGACCTCCCTTCTCCTACTCTAGTTCTTTGTCAATTCTATATACTGGTCTGTTTACTTTTACTTCCTTTTTATAGCATACATTCCCAAAAACTGAGGAAGACATGAAACCAAAAGACAAGTTTGTTGGGGTGCCTTCACAACTCATTTTAAGCTGATGATTTGCATTTGCCTAAGAGGCAATGACATCTGCAACAGGAGAGTAGGAAAGAGTTCCCAGAAAGGTACATGACCCATTTGCTTAATAAGCTTTGAAAGTTGCACAAGAAGTTCAGCTTCCAGTGCCTGAAATTCAAAATAACAATAACTTAAACTATACAGATATTTATTCTCTCTCAGGCAAAAATCCAACACAATGTTCTAGGACTAGCTGGTGTTCCACAGTGTAACAGGGACTCAGGTTCCTTCTATCCTGTTGTTACACTTGCCTCCATTCACCGATTTTATTGTCTAAGTCTAAGACGGCTTCTTCAGCTTTACTCATATGAGCATATATGTTACACATACTACATTCACTTACATTCCAATTGCCCAGAACATAATCATTTAACCATATCTAGCTGCAAGAGATTCTAGGAAATCTAGTCTTTATTCAGGTGGCCAATGCCCAGCAGAACATTTCAAGTATTCTATTTCTGCAGAAGAAGGAAAGAAGAGATATGAGACAACTAGTAGCCTCTGTCACAGTGCCCTTCAAAAATCTGCTGCCACCTCTAACCAGTGCTTAAGACCAAAGCTTGTATTGTATACACAAAGTCCACTTTCAGTTTCAGTTTATTGTTCTACACTTATTTTACCTTTATCTTAAATTATCTTTGAAGCATGGAAAAAATAAAGATAAATATATCATTAAGTAATTTTGATCCAAATATAAGCATAACATTTCAAATACAAAGAAATAAATTTTGGATAATCAATTGTTTTATATTCCCCTGACTATCTAATTATGTAAGTATTTATTTGGTCAACAAATATTTGAGGGCCTACTATATGGCAGGTATCTGCAGAAGTTCAGAATACAACAGTAAGCAAAACATATTATTCCCAGTCCTCCAGAAATCTATAGCCTATTCAGAATAGGGCATGACATTGCTATAATCAACACTATGAAGAAATTAGCAAGAATTCCTAAAATTCATGGATAGAACATAGCAAAAAGAGAGAAAGGGGAATCCATGTGCAGCTATTTAGACAGGAAATAAAAAGCATGACTCATTTAAGAGCTGAAAAAAAGGTTCAAAATGGGTATCAAGAAGTCAGTGGCAGGAGATGAGGCTAATGAGAAGGCAGAATCCAGATCATGAAGAGCCTGATACACCATGTTGATTTTAATTCCAATAGCAATGAAAGTCCTTGCAGAGTTTAAGCAAAGCACAGACACAATCAAGTTTTTGTTTTAGAAAGCCAGAGAGAAGACAAGGTGTGCATTTAAAACTGTAGCATGAATCCAGATAAATGATGACAGGAGTTAAAATGGCAGGGGTGATAGAAATAACTGGACTAACTGGGATAAATAGAACTGACAGGATTTGATGACATATGGATGCTGGTGAGAGAAAAAGAAAAAGTTAAGGAGAATTCAAAGGATTCAGGCTTAGGCAACTGAGTGGACAACTTTGAGACTTATAAAGAGAGTCAGGGCTGGGAGTGGATGGAGGAGATGAGTTTAATTTTGGTCACTGAATTAGAGGCACATGGGGGACAGAATACACAAGTAAAACAGTTCAATAAATATTCGGAAGTCAGAAGACAAGAACTATTAAAACAACAAAGAATCACTGAGCAATGCTGAGGGCTCAGTTGAGTTAAAAAATATGGTATCTTAGTTGGCAATGGTACCTATCAACAGAGGTGAACAACTTCTTTTATCACACAACAAATTAAGAGAAAACTCTGAATTTCTTTAGAGTTTAGGTTTTGCAAAGCAGATGAGATAAAAATACAGCAGTGAACAAAGCAGATAAAACTAGTCTAGTAGAATAAACAAATAAAATACTAAGAGGTAATAAGTACTATGAAGAAAAATAAACAGGATAAGGATGTTATTTTGCATAGGAAGGTCAAACGAGGTAGACATATGAGAACAGACCTGACTGAAGTGAAGGAGTACCATGTAAACATCTGGCAGGAAGCATTCCTAGCAGAAGAGAAGTGTAAAGGCCCTAAAGCAAAAACAAATTGGTAATACTCAGAGAATAGCAAGGATGCCAGTGTACATAGCTGAGTTGAATGAAAAAGGATCAGAAATGAGGTCAGAAGTAGCACAGTACACTTTGGGCCATGGCAAGAATCTGGAATTTGTCTCATATGTCACAGGAAGCCACTGGAAGCTTCTGAGTAGAGAAAAGGAAGCAACAGTACCTGCTGAGAAAGAACCTGAAGTCATCTGTATCATAGCAGGGTTTAGGACAGAGAGCAAAACTCTGAGCTACTTGCCGAAGTCTTCAGTGAATCATGAGAGCTGTCTGGGAGATGAACAGGCAAGAGTAACATGGAGAAACATAAGGTGGCCTCACTGAGAGGAGCAAGCCGAAAAACAGCAGTCACTAGCAAAGCATTAGCAAACAGAGGACACAGGGCAAGTCAAAACTGCTGTGGGCTCTCCCAAGACGTTTACACTCTGGTCACGACGAATAAAACTAAAATGACTATAAAATTATCTTTATTTAATTAGAATTGTGTGGCCTGGGCACAAAGATATTTATTTGCTAAGTTAAAGTAGCATATTTACATATGTTTAAGTAACAAGTTTAAAGTATAATTACCACAATATTGAAAACTTCTATGAATATCAAACTTCCCCTGATAAAATAACACAGATTTTTGGCAGGAGCTTCTCAATATTCTAATTTGGTAGTGCTCTCCCAGGAGCTAAAAAGGTTATGTAACACACAGAGAAGGAAACAGTATTACAGTTCCAGTTACCTGGAATTTCTTCATATGAAACTGGTATTTTAAAATTTTACATAAAACATCATTCTTATTTAACGTCTCAGTATGTTAAAATACGTATATATGTTTTTTCTAGACAATGTGCATAAGTCCTAGTACATACCCTATCTTAAATCTCTTTGGCCTTGTTTAAACACCCACAAATATATCCCACTGTTTCCAGGGACAGGTTCCTGAGGAACTCTGGTCACAATATTTTCATTAACTGATCAACATATAGCCTGTTTTATGTGTGTTTCTGTTTAAAAACACCTTATCTGGTATATATCGCTGATTTATTAACATCAAACTCATAGCCAATAGCACTACAACTTGTGCCTGAAGAAAGCTTACCTAACACATGTATGTTCTTTGTAAAGCACACTACAGCCTTCTTGTGCTTAGGAACACTGGACAGCACTTCACTATGCTGGAGGGACATCTTAGACAGCATAATCACCAATGAAAAGCACAAAAATGTGAAAACATGGGACTAAATAGATAGCAAAAAGGACAAGCATTTACAGTATGAAAACTGAAACAAGGAGGCAGAGCGTCTGCTTCATCTCAGCTGGAAAAGTACGCACTGGACAACTCAAATTTTTCACTACTATACACACAATGAAGAGTACTGGTTTGGGGGTTAACAAATTTTAGCAAGTATACAAATTTGCAAAAACAGAATCCATGAATAATGAGAATCAGCTCTACTTGTTTTCTCTGATTCTCTCACTCACTTTTCCTTCATTCTTTCTTCCTTGAAAATGTATCCTTCTCCCCACCCTCCAAAAAGTATTAGTCCATAAACTTCACTCAAGGTTTTTTTCTCTAGGGAATATAGACTAAAACAGAAAACAAATCTTATTTAAAGTTAAATTCATTTGTTAGTTAAAGAAAAAATTAACGTATACTTAATTCCCACTTTACTAAATATGTAATGTTATATTAAAAGATGGTACAGAGGCAAATCATTCACTTCATTTAAAACTGATCAAAGCATTTTGAGAGCGCCCCCAAATTTTAAAGTGGTTTGATATTGGAAATAATAAATCTTAAAAATACTAAAAATATTTATGTTCCATTCAGATTCAAATTTCATTGAAAACAGGTAGGTTAAAGGTTGAAAAGGATATGGAATGAGGGGGAGGTATCTACTCAAGACGGCAACAAATCTATTAAACACTTAGGAATATATTTAAGAATAATAATGAGGGAGAATACCACACTAATGACTTCAGTAGTGTGACAGTGGTGTACTAATAGACTTCTAAGATCAGTGGGGAAGAATGAACAGCCTAGAAAAAGACATAAGAATTCTGTGTAAGATATAAGTGGCATTACAAATCAGTAGAGGGTAGGGTTGACATTACTTGGTTAACACCTTGGAACCTTCCAAAAAAGCATATAAACAAAATAAATGTTAGATATATCAAAAGTTAAATATAAAAACATAAACCATAAAAGAACCAGGAGAAAATATAGGTGAATATTTTTATTATCCAGGTGTGGAACAACCTTTCTAAATATGAGCATTGAAAAAAAATCAAAGAAAAAATTAATAGATCTGAATATATAAATATTTATATATAATAATTTTATATATATAATATATATATATAAAAAAGAAATTTCTAAAATAAATTGAACATTGGAGAAAATATACTCAAAATGAATAGCAAAATATTACAATCTTTGATATATACTGGGTTCTTATGGATACATTAGAAAAGATAATCATAAAACCAGGTGAATGATATACTCTCTATATAATAAAAAATAAAGAGAAAATAGAAACGGCAAGAAAAGGAATGGAAAAGAATGTCTTGACTAAAGAAATACAAATTAAAACAATACATTTGTTATCTATAAACCGGCAAAGATAAGAACCCTACTACCTAGTGTTCAACTGTAGAAAAAATGATAGCCTCCCATAGTCTTTTGAGTTCAGAGGATAAACTGGTACAACTTTTACAGAAGGCCACTTGGTAACGTGTATTGAAAGTCTTCAAAATGCTATACAGAATTCAATCAGCTATTCAGCTTTTAGGACTTAACTCTAATAAAGTTATTTTGATCTACATAAAGATACAACTAAAAGAATATTCACCTTTAAAATAAGAAAAAACTGAGAAACCACCTAAAATTCCCAAAAGAAGGATCTGTTTGAATTATGGTAAAGTTTAGAATATTTCATGTCTAGGTAAAATGTTCATACTATTATGACTGATTTTCAAAAAAATAAGTGTTTGGGGTCTTTTGTAAGCATTGTTTTAAGCAATTTAAAATTATTAACCCATTTATCCTTAGATAATAGTCCCAAATGAATTAGGTATTCTTCTTCTTATTATTATTATCCCCATTTTAGTTTATAAAACAATATTATAATTTTTGTTGGAAAAAGTTGAAAAATACACATGTAAGGTACATATACTCTCAAATATTAATTAAAATATGCAAAGATCCTTACCAAAATGACAGTAGTTATTAAAAATAAAATATATGGAAAACCAACTCACTCATTTTATTCATATAAATTTATGTGACTACACTACTTATTAGAGATATGAGTTCTGCAAATCATTTAACCTCTAAGCCTTGCTTTTCTTATCAATATAAAGGAAAATGATACCTTCCTCAAAATGCCAACTGAAAAATGCTTTAGTTCATATTACCAGTTTAATAACTAAAAATGTCTAACTCCTTAGAAATTTCTGTAAATTACATAGCTACACTTACCGACAGGATAATTCTCCATCCATAGCATCATGCTCATCTGTACTTGTATATGTTAATCTTCCTCCAACAACTGTCCCAACTAAGTATACCAGCCAGGCAAGACGTCCTAATATATAATAAGGAAAAAAAAGTTGATTCCCAAACCACCCACTATAAAACCAAGTCTATGAGACACAGGGAATACATATTTGTTGGATTTCAAATAAGCAAACTTTCATTTAAAAATGGAGGCAACACAATTTAGGTACCAAGAGCATACCCTGGGTTTGAATTTTGCTTCTACTATTTATTATGCTAGTTACTCAATCTTTTTTGGCTTTCATTTCCTCATTTATAGATAAGAAGATGAGAGTAACTGGCTCATAGGCTTCTAACAGCACTAAGTGGTATTCTGCACATAAAGTACTTAAATGTCTGCTGTAAGTGCTGAGTAAATGTTGGCCACTATTACTGTTTTTTTAATTATTATTATTATTATTATTATATTACTATTATTATTAAATAGCTATACCCATTTTAGTTCTTCTGTATCATAGCTGCAAAAGCCATAAAATATACCAATATGTAACATTTATATGTTCATCCTAAGTTTTATTTAAGAAGCTACACAAGAAAACTGTCATACAATATTTAAGAATTTTTAATTTATTTCCTCTCTACCAAAGAGACTTGCTCCAATTAAAGCCAGTTACAGTTAGCTGTATTTGCTTTCTTAATGTTGTTTATAAAACAAGCAAAAACCCCAAACTGACAAAAAAAAATTCCCAAGAATTTTCAGAAAATTCATTGGCTGAGTATCTATGTATCATTTTCTGCTCACTGAGACATAACTAAATATGTATGAGGTAGGATGAGAAGAGGGAGAGAAATCCCATGCCCAAGGAATTGAACCTAGTGAGAGAGACAGATAAAAGGAAAAAATTACTTTTTCAATGCAGTGTGATGAGCATCATTGTCTAATAGTAAATTTAGACATGAATTTCTCAAAGTTTCATTTTTTTATTCTTTAATTCATTTTATTCTGTGATGCTAAAAAAAAGGCTTTACTATCAAGGAATGCTATGCAAAAATAACATGTGATTAACTGGGAGCATTTTTTTCCTAAAATATGGCAAATTCTGAATGGAAGTTTAATTATTTAGAGGAAAGCAGAATGTAATTTATTCTTTCTTGGTTTCAGAAAGCAGTGATTTCTGTTGTATAAGACAGAAAAACAGGCATTTCTAACCCTAAAAGTTTAACAACTATTGATTGAATAAATCAATATTAGTGTTAGAAATGAACAATGAAGTATAAAGCCATTTTTATTAAGCTACCAAATGTAATCTTCATATTTAACCGAATGAGAAGTGGTATTTCTCATATACATTAAACCTTTCCCTAAACCTCTACAATTCTAGACTGACAGTATTTAAAATAAATGCTAAAAAGTTACATTGGTTATAGGATTATATCCACAAAGTTTAAACGTAAATCCATAAATTTAAGTTGCACTTAGAAATTTAAATATCCTATACATGAGTTTCATATTTATACATTTTGAAAAAAATCTCATCCTAGACTATATTTCCACTACAGTTCTCCATTTTTCTATTTATTCTGAATTGTTCAGGGCACTTGTTTTAGCAGCTGTTGAAGAACAGAATGTTTTTCTTTCCTTTAACAAAATAATTATTGCTGTAATAATCTGTAATTATGGTTTATAACTGCAATAATCCCAAAGAAATCAGTCATTACCATAGATCACACGTAATCGTTAACTACTGTTAATGACCTATTTCTTAGGGATTATTGTTTTCCTAAACCATGACCATATCACCACAAATAAGGAAGAGCAAGACAATATAATACAAATGAGATAATATAATAATAAACTTATTTTGTAACATTAAAAGCCATTAAGCATCTAAATTAAAGCACACGTAACGAGAGCACATAATTTTCTTTGTTCAACACTAACTGAAGTCTAGTCTGCACAAAAGAAATTGAACACTACTACACACAGCAGCACAAACTGGAACCACACAGGCGTTTTTCATAATATGAAACAATTATTTTTTAGTAGACCACAGATATTTTTAAAATGCAGATTCCTCTGCACTGACCTTTTGACTAGAAGAAAGGAAAAACATATTTATGCAACATTTCCTATGTATCAGGCATAATTATATTAGAAACTTTGAAATGGTATTTTATTAAAATTACAACTATAAAACCTCGTTGAGTTCTTATTAATCAAGGATCAGGTCTGACTTACTTAAGTCAATAGACAGACCTATTTAATACTAATAAACTATTACATTTCAGTTAATTCCATTCATATATCTTAGAACAGCTATACTTCCATTCAGTAAGCTTTTGTAAGAAAACAAGTCTTTGATTTTACAACTGAATCTTTCTACATTGTAATAAAATACTTGATACACAGGAAAGAATATACGTAATGTATATGAAGTATAGTCCTTCAGTATCTGCAGGGGATTGTTTCCAGGACCCCCAGGCTTACAAAAATCTGTGAATGCTCAAGTCCCTTGTATAAAGTGGTGCAGTATTTGCATATAACCTATTCGTATCCTCCATATGCTTTAAATCACTTCTAGATTATTTATAAACCTAATACAATGCAAATGCTAGGCAAGTAGTTGTAAATACAATGTAAGTGCTAGGTAAACAGTTACTAGCACATGGCAAATCAAGTTTGGCTTTTTGGAACTTTCTGGAATTTTTTTTTTTGGAATATTTTCTATCTTTGGTTGAATTTGTGAGTGTGAAAACCTCAGATCAAGGGGGCTGACTATAATAAAACAGACACCCTAAACTCTTCTATCCAACCTAACAAGCAAGGCTTTATCAATACTGTCATATCTACCTCCATACCCCTCCCCTAGCTTGTCCTCCTACCGTGCTCCCTATAAGTAACCATGATTCTGTATTTGATGTTCACTATTTTCTTCACATTTTTTTTTGTTTTATCACTTATACATATATTCCTAAATAATATATTTTTAGTCTCACTTTTTGGGGGGCTTTAGTAAGTGGTTCATACTGAATACAGCTTTCTGAGAATTGTTTTTTTATTCCCCACTAAATCTCTCTTAAACTCATCTTTAAGTATACCTGTAGTTTATTCATTTCTTCCTATTATATAACATTTCATTGTGTAACTATATTATCTGCTTAACTATTTTTATACTGATGGACATTTGAACTTTTTAAATTTTTTTGCCTCTAGGAACAGCTAGGCTAGGAACATTCTCACGCATGTCCTCTTGTATAGAAGAGACTTTCTACAGGGCATACCTAAAAGTAGAAGTGTCAACTCAGCAGATATTCAAATGTTTCACTTTTCAAGGTAACACCAAATTGATTTCCATTCTATTTCCAACTGACTATACTTTGTACTACCAGAAATGTGTAAGAATTCCCTTTGATCTACACTCTCCTTTGTAAGATTTCTTATTTTCGCCAATCTACTGAAAGTAAAATGGTATCTCATGTGCCTTAATTTCCATTTCTCTCATGACTAGCAACATACTTATTCATCATTTTCATAAAGAATTTAATTGATTTCTAGGAATTTTTTCCAGGTTCATCTAGATGGTGATCCTTGTTTGGGTTTGTGTATGTTAGTGTGTATGTTTATATGTAGAAAGTGCCTTTTTCCACTTCTGGTATTTTTTATTTTTTAATCCTGAATTGATTTTAGGTTTTTTTCTTTCTAGGAATTTATGCATTTCAAGTTTTCTAATTTGTTGACCTCAAAAAATACTATATATAATTTTATCTTTTAAACCTTTGTTAATTTTTTAAATTAATGTAATTGTAATTGTATTTCCTTTGTTCCTAATACATTTGTGAATTCTTTTTTCTTATCTCATGAGAGGTTTGTCAATTTTATTAGTATTTTTAAAGAATTAACTTTTGATTTTTTTGATTCTACTGAATCTTGGTCTTTTAGTTCATTAATTTCTGCTCTCTGTTTCTTTCCCCTTTCTTCAGGTTTGATCTGTTCCTCTCATTCTAACTTCTCAACTTGGATGCTTAAGTCACAACATTTCAGCCTTTCTTCTTTTTGTGTAATAAACTTCCCACTGAATTCCAAAAATGTTGTATTTCCATTATTGTGTAACTCTGTTTTTTAATTTCCCTTAAGACTTCTTTTACTCCACAGTTACTGAGAAGAATGTTGGTAAAATTACCAAGTATATGGTATTTATTATTATTTATGTGATTTAGTTTTAATTGCAAATAGGTAAGAAAATGTGGACTCCATGAGTCACTGAAATTTGCTGCTTTATGTACTAATACTTGGTCATTTCTTTAAATTTGAGATATAATTGACACAGACCATTATGTTACTTTCAGATGTACAACATAAAAATTTGATTATTTGTATACGCTGTGCAATGATCACCCAGTAAGTCTAGTTAACATCTGTCACCACACAGTCACAAATTTTATTTTCTTACGGTGAGAACTTTTACATCTACTCTCTCAGCAACTTTCAAATATGCAATACAGTATTATTTAAACTATAGTTGCCATGCTGTATATGGCATCTCCATGATTTATTTATTTTATAACTGGAAGTTTTTACCTTTTGACCACCTTTATCCATTTCACGCATCCCCAAATTCGACCTCTAGCAACCACCAATCTGTTCTCTGCATCTAGGAGTTCAATTTGTCTTGTTTTGTTTTTAGACTCCACATATAATTGAGATCATGCAGTATTTGTTTTTCCTTGTCTGACTTATTTCACTTAACACAATGTCCTCAAGGTCCATCCATGTTGTCACAAAAGGCAAGATGTCATTCTTTTTTTATGGCTGAATAATTTTTATATACTATATATAATATATAACTATATATACATATTTATATGCATATATGTATACCCACACAAACACACATTTTCTTTACCCATTCATCCATCATGGATACTTAGATTGCTTCAATGTCTTGACTGTTGTAAATAAGACTGCAATGAACATGAGGGTGCAGATACCCTTTCAAGTAACTGTTTTGGTTTTCTATGAATAAATACCCAGAAGTGAAATTGCTGGATCATATGATAGTTCTATTTCAATTTTTTGAGGACCCTCCAGAGTGGCAACACCAATTTACATTCCCACCAGTGGTGCACAAGGACTCCCTTCTCTCCACATCCTCGTCAACACTTTGTATAACTTGTCTTTTAGGTAACAGCCATTCTAACAGATGTCAGGTGGTATCTCATAGTGGTTTTGATTTGCATTTCCCTGATTGGTGATGTTGAGCACGTTTTCATGTACCTAACAGCCATTTGTACGTCTTCTTTGGAAAAATAGCTATTCAGATCCTCTGCTCATTTTTTAATTGGGTTGCTTGTTTTTTCACTACTAAATTGTATGAGTTCTTTATGTTAGCTATTAGCCCCTTATCAGATTATGTGATATACAAATATTTTCTCCCACTTGGTAGGCTACCTTTTCATTTTGTTGATAGTTTCCTCTGCTGTGCAGAAGCTTTGTAGTTTGATGTACTCTCACTTGTTTTTTTTTTTCTTTCTTTTGTTGCCTTTGCTTTTGGTATTAAATCTAAAAAATCACAGCCAAGACCAGTATCAAGGAGCTTACTACCTACATTTTCTTCTAGGTGTTACATGGTTTCAGGTCTTAAGTTTAAGTCTTCTATCCATTTTGAGTTATATTTTGTGTATGGTGTAAGACAGTGGTCCAGTTTCATTCTTTCTCATGTGGCTGCATAGTTTTCCCAACACTATTTAGTGAACAGACTGGCCTTTCCCCATTGCATATTCTTGGCTCTATATGATAAATTAACTTACTGTACAAATGTGGGTTTATTTCTGGGTTCTCTATGCTGTTCCACTGATCCATACATCTGTTTTTATGCCAATGCCATAACATATTGATTACTACAGCTTTGTAATACAGCTCAAAATCAAGAAGTGTGATGCCTCTAGCTTTGTTCTTCTTGATCATTTTTTTTTTCAAACATGTCATGTCCTATAGAAAACTAGTATTTTCTAATTGTTGGCTCCAGCAGATATATACATCAATTCAATAAAGTCTGTTAATCACATTGTTCAAATTCTCTCTAAATTTACTGACTTCCTTATTTATCAACAATAATTGTGGGAAATGTACTGCAACTCCCCATCATAAAGATACATTTGTCAATTTCTGCCATAGAAATACCAACTTTTCCTTGATATATTTTGAGACCATTTCATTAGGTACTAGATAACAGAAATGGGTACACCTTCTTAGTGTACAAACTATTATCTACAGTTCTAATAATGCTTTTTATATTATAGTCTTATTTGATATTAATGTAACTACCCCAAATTCCCTCAGGCTTGCATATACACAGCACTTTTTTTTTTATCCTTTTACTTTCAATTTTCTATGTTTTAATGTTTTGGGTATGTCTCTTATAATGAGCATTTGACTCACTGGAATATGTTTTTAAATATTCAACTTTACAATCTGGCTTAACTGTAAATTTAACTCATTTATGTTTCTTAGATTAATAATGTATCTGGAATGCTCCTATTTTATTTTTTATTGTTATCTTCTATTTTGTCTCTTTCTTCTTTTCTTGATTTTTAAAATATGAGTTTGCTTGTTTACCTATTTCATTATTTTCCTCCTACTGGGTTATGGAAGTTAATCACATGGTATCTTACACTTTTCAGTTGTTACTCTTGAAATTTTATCACCTTAATTTTTCTCATAAATAAAACAAGGAATTAACATAATTTTAATTCTTATCACTCCCCTCTCCCATATACTACTATTCATGGTGGTTTATTTTTTTAATTCTATAAGTTAAAAAAAATTTTTTTAATATATATAAGCTGTTTGTTAAGATTTATATAAATGTTTACCAATTTCCATGTGCTTCTTTCTATCCTTCTGGAATCATGGCCCTTCTTCCTAAAAAATAATCTTCAGAATATTTAATGAAAACTTTTAATAAAGAATCACAGTAAACATCTACTGGTAGTAAAAATTCTATTTTCATTTGTCCAAAAATGGTTTTTCGCTTCCTTGTTCATGAAAGATACTTCTCTGACATATAATTATAAGATGGCCATTATTTTGACTCAATTTTTTTACAAATAATATTCTACAATCTTCTGGCTTACATTTTTAGTGTTGAGAAGTGAGTTAATCTATTTTACACTCTTCAAGCCACTTTTGAGATTTTTCGGTCTTTGGGGCTACACAGTTTGACTAAAATGCTGTTTTTTGTTTTTGACTGTATACGTTGGGTTTTCTGTTTTGATAGATTCATGTCTTTCATTAATTCTGAAAAATTTGCAGATAAAATGTCTTTGATACTGTCTCTGCTCCATTCTCTCTATTCCATCTTTCTGGGATTCAATTGGATATATCTGACCTTTTCGTACCATCTTTTAACTTCTAATAGTTTCACTTTCCTTGTTTTGCCACAATTCTTGAAACTTTCTTCAAACCTAACTGCCAATTTGCTAATTCTTTCTTCAGCTGGGTCTAATTTACTGTTTTAACACATTCATTAAATTTTAGATCACAAAAAAATTTTTCTCAATAATAAAAGTTTTACTTGAGTATACTTCAGTCTGCCTGGTCATTTTTCATTCTTTTGTTTGCTCATTTATGATTCTATTGTTTTCTTTAAACTTTTCATACATAATTTTATATTCCTATACAATTTCAATATCATAAGATCTTTGGGAGGTCTAAATCAAATAGACAGTTCACTGTTTTTGTTAGTGCTCAGTCATGGTACCTTGCTTTGTTGTCTGTGTGCTGGCTAGTTTTTAAATCATGAACATTTATTTGATTGATTTTTTAAAATTTTTTCTTTTTTTAAACTTTGGTTTTATTTATTTATTTTGGTGGGTAGGAATAATTAGGTTTATTTATTTATTTTAATGGGGTACTGCGGATTGAACTCAGGAATCTCATGCATGCTAAGCACGAACTTTATCACTGAGCTAAATTCCCCCCTCTCATTTGACTCATTGTAATCTGCAGAATTCTTAAAGCCATAAATTATGGTTGCTACTTTTCAGAGAAGATTTTAATTTAGTTTTTCTCTGGAAGCCAAGGGTATCTACCAGTTTTGGACCACTATATCCCCTTCTCAAGAGTCCAAATTAATATAAGAATATAAGCAAGGTACACTGACTGACCTCGCAACTAACGAAGGCTTTGCCACCAATTTAATCACTAATAATTTGCCTTGAAAGGCAACATTGTCTTTTGCCCTTATTTGCTACTGATCAGTTCCATTTTGGTTAAAGTTCATTTTACGAGGGGGAAGAAGTCAGAAGAGAAAGGGACTGAGTAGAGGAGAGCAGCAAAGTGGAGGAGAAGGGATCTCAGAAATTTAATGTACTTATTTCAAGCCAAGCAATGCATTAAAAGTTTATCCAGGATCTGAATGTTTTGCAGCTCAAATGCCTTTCAGAGAATCTAGTTGACCGCAATCAAGTGAAAGTTACTACTAATTGTTGACTTTTTAAAAAGCAAAATTGCGTTTAATATAAAACCCAAAATAAGACAACATGATTTTATAGGTAGCTGACTAAACATGAACCAAATTATATTACAACAAGCTGAGTTAATGAAAAAAAATCTTAGATATTATATATGGCTGCCATTGTGCCATCAGGCCAAAAAAAAAAAGTGAAAAACAAAAACACTAAAATAAAGGCTTACAGGGCAACCACACAGCTACAAAAAGATACTTAACTGAAGGGACACGTAGGGACTCAAATCTAGCCTGTACTCTACTCACCAATCTGTGCGCACTAATATGGTGCAACACTTGCATGGAAGAAAGGGAGTCTTTTTTCTGATTTGCACAAATACACCAAATTTACTACTGAGTTGGTAAGAAAGTAAAATAAATCCACAAAGGCCAAAATAGATGTCAGATCTGAAACAGAGAGACATATGCACAGAAATAACCAGAGGGGAAAAAAAAAAGAAATAACTAGAGAACTTGGGCTTCTCCTTTGAAGGACAAAGGACAGAGTCTAAGGCATGCCCAACGTGAGGACTCCAACAAGAAACTCTTATAACTTTAGTAAAAAAGTGAACTGGAGGGAAAACAAACAAACAAATCTGCCCCAGACAAAGAAAGACAACACAGAAACTTGTCTAACTTGTCTTCCATGTTAGTCGCAGGGAAGGAAGAAAAAACCCTTAAGTCAGACCTCTGATGGCTTGTGGCCTAAATACAGACTACCAGTGTGATATGAAAAGCTTATTCTAAGGAAGCAGTTTAAATGGTATTGAGTTAATAGTCCTCATCCACCTCATTTAGTGAATAAACTAAATACTTCAATTAAAAGACAGAGATGGTCAGAAACGATTTTTTAAAGGAAAACCTATACACTGTCTATAAGAGACACAATTTAAAAATAAAAAGACAGATTAAAAGTAAATGGATAGTTAAGGATATACCATGTAAACAGAAAGCATAAGGCGGCAGTGGCAATAGTAATACCAAATGTGGTAGATTTCAAGACAAAAGAGTCAATTAATAAGGAAGAAAAAAAATTAAAAAATTATACATGTCTAAACGAAGCAAAAATTAAAACTTAAAAGTAGTACAGACAATTCCACAATCATATCTGGGGATTTTAATACCTCTTTTCTCTCTAAATAATAGAAATAGACCAAAAAAACCCCCCAAAATCAGGAAAGACAAAGAACTTGTGCCAATACTATTAACCATCTTGATTTAATCTCTATTTACAGACTATACCCAACTATGGTAAAATACACATTCTTTTCCAGTGTACATAGTATGTTTGCCAGAAGAGACCATATGTTGGGTGATAAAACAAGTCTCAATAAACTGAAAAATCTGAAATCATATAAAATATTTTGACCAAGGTAGAATTAAATTAGAAATTAGTAACAATAAGACAAGTAGGAAAGCCCTAAATATTTGGAGATAAAAGCATACTTCTAAATAATCCATGAATTAACAAAGAAATAATAGACTAGAAAATATTTTTAACTAAATGATAATAAAATAAAAGATCAAAATTTATGAGATGCCACTAAAGCATGCGCAAAGTGAAATTTATAGCTTTACATGTTTTTATTAGAAAATATAAAAATCTAAAAATCTAAGATGTGAAGTCTCTATTCAAAATTAGAGGAAAAAGGACAAATAAAATCAAACATATGAGGCAGAAAATACTCCCCCTAAAAACCTTATAAAAATGAACAAATAAACAAACAAAAAATAAAGAAAATCAGTGAAACCACAGTTGATTTCTTGAAAAGATTAACAAAATTGATAAATACCTAGTTGGGTCTATCAGGGAAAAAAGAGAAAAAGGGCAAAAATGATCAATATCAAGAAAGAAGAGGTGGGAGGGAGAAATGGGTGAAGCAGGTCAAAAGGTACAAACTTCCAGGTATAAAATAAATAAATTGTGGGGATGTATTGTACTGCATGGTGACTATAATTAATAATGCTGCATTACATATTTTAAGGTTGCTAAGAGAGTAGATCTCAAAAGTTCTCATCGGAAGAAAAAAAATTTGTAACAATGTATGCATAGTTAACTAGACTTTTTGTGGTGATCATTTCCCAATATATATAATTATTGAATCATTATGTTGTACACCTGAAACTAATGTGTTATATGTCAAGTATACCTCAATTTTAAAAACAGAATGAAAGAAAGGACATTATTTCAGATCCTACAGACATTAAAAGAATAATTATAGAATATTGGAAATAACTTTATTCTAATAAATTTAAAAACAGAACAAATTCCTTGAAAGACACAAATGACTAAACTTCAACCCAGGTGAAACAGAAAATTTGATTAGTCCTATACCAATTAATGAAACTGCATTCGTAATTATAAACCTTTCCAGGCCCACTGGCTTCACTGGTAAATTCTATTAAACTCTTAAAAGAAATAATATATACTGCACAAACTCTTTCAGAAAATAAAGAAGGAGGAAGAAATACTTCCTGACTCATTCTGAGGGCAATATTACCCTGTTACTAAAACCAGATAAAATCATCACACACAAAAAAAGAAAACTACAAATATCCTTCACGAACATCGATGTAAAATAAAATTTTTGCAAACTGAATCTACTATTATAAAAGGAACAATATAATCAAGCAGGATTTACCCTAGGAATGCAAAGCTGGTTTTACAAAGAAATATCAATCAATGTAATTCACTATATTAGCAAAATAAAAAAGAAAATAAAGGTCACATAAAAAAGCATTCAAAGAAATCAATGCCCCGTTCATTATAAATAGCCAGAGAAATAGAAGTGCACTTCTTCAAATTTATTATATCTTTAAAAAAAACCTACAGGTAACATCATACTCAATGGTTAAAAAAAAAAAATCAATGCATTCTATATACAAACAAACAAGGCCAGAATATCTACTCTTACCACTTTTGTTCAACATTGTACTAAAGGTTCTGCCAGTGGAATAAGGAAAGAAAAAGAAATAAAAGGCATGAAGACAAGACATAAAACTCTTTATTTGCAGATGGCATGATCATATACAACAATCCTGAAGAATCTACAGGGAAAAAAAAGCTATTAGAACTAATAAGAAAATTTAGCAAAGTCACAACACAAAGACAAAAATCAGTTCTGGTCTTACAGAGTAGCAGAGAATAATCAAAATTTACAACAGCATCAGAAATATAGAGATATACTTAGTGGAAGATTTAAAATATCTGTACACTGAGAACAATAAAATATTGCAAAGAAAATTTTAAAACCACCTATATAAGTGGAGCAATATACTATGTCCATGAACTGGGTATCAGGATGGCCCAAATTGATATACAGATTGAGGGCACCTCAATCAAAATTCTAAGAATTTTCTTTTTTTAAGAAACTGATAAGCTGATGTTAAAATTAATACAGAAAAGTAAAAAACAAAACTATTTTGAGAAAGAAGATCAAGATTTGAGGACTTAAATTAACTGATTTCAAGACTGATAAAGTTACAGTAACCAAGACAGTATAACACTGGCGTAAGGATAGACATATAAATCAATGGTACAGAATAGAGTCCAGAAACAGATCCAAGCCTTTCATGGTCAACTGATTTTTGACAAATGTACATGCTAATTCAATGGGAAAAAAGACGTAAGTCTTTTCAGTAAATGGTGCTAGAACAACTCAATATCCGTATGGGCTGGGGAGGAGGCCTTCTCCTTACCTCACATCATTCACAAAAATTAGCCCAAAGTGGATCACAGACCTAAACACAGTAGCTAAAACTATTAAACTTCTAGAAGTAAAACTAGAATATCACTGTGACTTTGGTTATACAGGGTTTCTTAAATATAAAAGGCACAAAGCATAAAGAAAAAAAATGAAAAAAATCCAATTGAAGGATTTAATCATCAAAATTTAAAACTTTCGCTTTTTGAAAGACAACTGAAAGGACAAGCCACAGACAGGAAGAAAATATTTGCAAACATATACCTGAAAAAAGGACTATATACAGAATATATAAAACACTCCTACAATTTCAATAATAAGAATATGTACAAAAGAACAAACAATTCAGTTTAAAAAGTCAAAAAATGGAAACAGACATTTAACAAAAGAATATATAAGAGGCCCCAAAAACAACAACATCATTAATTACTGGGGAAACTCAAAGTTTAACCACAGTGAGATACTACTATTAGATATCCAGTAGAATGGCTAAAGAAGACAATATCAAATGATGATGAAGATGTGGAGTAAATGAAACTCTCATATACTGTTAATGGGAATGAAAAATGGTATACTCTATAAAACAGCATAGCAATATCTTATAATATTAAAATACATTTCTCATATGACCCAGCCATCTGTCTCTGGTATTTATCACAGAGAAATGAAAATTTAATATACAAAGAGTTTTCTGCAAATGTACATAGCACCATTATTCATAACAGCCAAAAACTGCAAGTGTAACTCAAATGTCCATCAAGTGGGAAACAGCTAGACAAACTAAGGTAAAGCTATACTATGGAATACTACACAGCAATAAAAAGGAACATAGTATTTATATATACAATATACTTGAGTGTCAAAAACATTATCCTAAGCAAACAAAGCCAAACACAAAAGATCACTTATTGTATGAGTCCATATATACAGAAATCTAAGAGAGATGAACCACAGTGACAGAAACCAGTGAGTACCTGGGCCAAGAGTTAGGGAAAGTGATCAAAAGGCATGAGAAAATTATTTACAGAGTGAAGAAAGTGTTATATCTTAAATGTGGTGGTAGTTACATGGTTATGTATCTGCTAAGTTCATCAAATGGTACACTAAAAAAAAAAAAAAAAAGGAAAAAGATATTTGCAACTCTTAACACAAGACAAGGGGCTCATTATTCCAAACTATAAAGAGCTCTTACAAATCAATGAGGGAAAAAAAGGAACCAATAACCCAATAAAAAATGAGCAAAGAAAATGAACAGTTCTTTTACAGAAAAAGAAGACCAAATAGCTCTTAAATAAGCTTAAACAATTCTTAACCTCACTGATATGAGAATGTTAAGTTATATACAGAAATCATTTTCACCTGTAAGATTACCAAAAATTCAAAAGCGTGGTAACATTGTCCTGTGAAGGCAATATGTAACTCTCATAGATTGTTGGTGGACAAGTAAAATGGTACAGTTCTCACAGAGAGTTAATTTAGCACTATTTATAAAAATTACAAATACATTAACCTTTCCACCCAACAGTAATTCCACTTCTGGATATTCATCTTATAGATATACCTACACACACGTAAAATGACAAGTACAAGGTTAATCTGCATAGCATTAATTTTAATAGCAGAAGATGGCAAACAACTCAAATGACTCTCAACAGTGTAGAGAATAGTTAAATAAATTATGATACATTAAAAAAAATGCAACTATCAAATTAAGCATTCTTTATATACTGACTTAAAAATAACTAAAAAATACACTGTTAAATGAGAAAAAGCAAGGAATAGAACATGAGTGTGGTATGCACCATTCTATGTAAATAAGGGGGGATAAGAACTTACATGTTCATATATGTATACGAATACAGAAACTTAAGAAAGATGCAAAACTAGTAAGAATCGTCACTTGTTAGAGTGAAGAGGAAAGATTACAGGACTGGAACAGAACACATTTTCTTTTTTGTGGACAATGTAAATATAATATCTCTTCAAAAGGACAGGTAAATTAATTAAAGTAAAGCTTGATATGAAAATAACTAAGAGAACAGACACATTAAAGTTATATGTAAAGACAAGTCACAAACTTGGAGACAATATTTATATTACAAATAACTGAAGGAAGAATTCGTGTTAAAAATATAAAAGAACTCAACCAGTAAGAGAAAGACCAATAATCCAAATGGCGAGGGGGAAATGAACAAAGGTCACAGACACATATATCACTGATGATGTCACAACTAACAGTCAATAAACATTAAAAAATGCTAAACTTCATTAACTATCATGGGAGTGTAAAGTAAGATATGCATGAGGTATATTACCTCAGCTAGCCTGACAAAAATGTCTAACATTATGAGTTACTGGCACGGATCTAGATCAGAGTGGATGGGATATAAAGTAGTACAATTACTCTGTAAAATAGTCTGGCATTATCTACTAAAGCTGGCTATGTTATGAATATGTGTATCAATCTTTACAGCAGCGTTCATTTATTAGTAAAAAACAGAGAAAACACAAATACCCACTGACAAGAAAATGCATAAACTGCAGGATATTCAAACAAGAGAACTGCAGCAGAACTGCACAAATGAAGGAACTACACCTACAGCATCAATGTGAACTCTCATAAATGCAATGCTGAGAAAAAACAGTAAAGCAAGTTGTACAAGAATATATACAGTTTGATTTCATTTGTGTAAAGTTCAGAAATATGAAAACCATAATTATTTTCAGAATATATGCACATGCAATAAAACCATGAAGAAAAGGCTCTTTCTTCATAGATTTATTGCATATGCATATACTCTGAAAATAACTGACAAACACAAGCAGCAAGTATTTTCTGTGGGTAGGAAGGAAGGAGCAGCAAAGGTATTGATTGATATTGATCTGTTGTTTAAGCTACATGAATGGTGTTTATTATTGCTAGTCACTAGGTCTCAAAATACATAAATATCCTTTTGTATGTATTTTATATTTCATAATTTTTAAAATCCTACTTAAAAAAATCAATCATGAAGACAAAATGCAGCAAAACAAAATGTTAGTATCCCCCCAATTTAATTTATAAATAATGAGATATTAATAAGAGAACATTTAAAGAAGGTTAACTACTCCACTATCTAGCCCCTCAGCAGTGTTGTGTGACTTAAAAAAAATAAACCAGAGAGATAATGAATAAAAGACATTTTAGAAGAAATGTAAATGTAAAGGATAATTTTTAAAGAATTTTTTAAAAAAGAGTTTGGATGGAAAATCATTGAAAGTAAGTTAAGTATCATCCCTTATCACCCACTTTCCAAACAAAATAAAATAAACAAATATGAAAGAAAAAAAATCCTGGAACTATAATTAAAGTGCCTCCTATTAGAAATGAATATAGCCAGTTCCATTCTCATAAGTCATCTCACTTAAAAATCTGAAAAGTCTATTTAATTCCCTATGTTCTTGAAAGTATTTAAAGAAACATACAGAAATAAATAAATCCTCCTTCAGTAAAAAATGAAAAATAATGAGGAAATTGAGAAATTAAAATACAATAATAAAATAAAGCCATGGTGAAGACTAACACACAAATGCAAAATCATGATGAGGTCTTAACATAGTTTTTTACTGGCTAAAATTGGGCTCTGAATTTGCAGTGAGCTACAGAAGAAGGAATCAGGACTAGTTAAAAGACAGTTATAAGTTAATAAACTCTACTCAAAGATCTTTACCAGCTTTTTTTCATTCTGATTCCAGAGAGAAATATTCCCTGTGAATCTTACAAAGAACTAAAAATTAATCATCAAGCCACCAAGTTACCCAGAAGATTAATAAAATTAATGAATTATTAGAGGACCAGGAATTGGGGGAAATATATAAAAATAAGTTGCAGTAAAATTATTAAATACATTGATTAATGAATCTAAGTAAAATTCAACATACTGCCATATAACAGTCATAGAAAATTCACTGACCTTCCTGAATTGTCATGTCCATATTTACTGCAGAAGCTGAATGCAGAAGCTTTTGGTAATTCTGTGCATTTTGATCAAATAACTGTACAAGAAGAGTGCACGTCTTTTCATATTCACATCTGCTAACAGTGCACAACTGCTCCAACTGCTGAAACACAGTGGCGGTATCATCCAGTGGATCATCTAAATTATCTCTACAAAAAGAACAGGTTTGCAGACATTAGAATGAGACATACATTTTACTCACCACAAATAAACTTTATTTATATTAAATTGTATCATGAGTAAAGAAAAGACATAGATTGGAAGGTAAGAAATGAGAAGTCTATATTTGAAAATAATATGATTACATACATAAAATATACCAAAGTAACGACAAAAACGCTACTAGTATTAACAGGTGAGTTTACCAAGGTCCTAGCATACAGGTCAATAAATAGAATTCATTACTATATACTAACAGTGACAACTGGAAATTTAAATTTAAAAAGCAGTGTCTTCCAAAGGCACCAGAAAACACAAAATACTAATTAAATCTAATTAAGCATATGTAAGATCTGAACACTGAATACTACAAAACATTAATAAAAGAAATCACAGAAGAGCTAAATAAAAGATACACACACTCACTGGCTGAAAGACAATATTGCTGAGATGTAAATTCTTCCTCCAAATTAATCTATAAATTCAATACAATCCTACTCAAAATCCCAGCAAGACTTCTTTGGAGATACTGATAGGATGACTCTTAAATGTATACAGAAAAGCAAAGGAAGTAAAAAAGTCAAAACAATTTTCAAAGGGGGAAACCAAGGTGGAAGACTCACACTTTGATTTCAAAGCTTATTATAAGACTACAGTACTCAAGGCAGGGTATTGGCAGAAGAAGAAACACATAGATTAATGAGAAGAGAGTCCAGAAATAGAACTGTACGTATGTGGTCAATTAACTTTTGAAAAGAGTATGAAGGCAATTCAATGGAGAAAGGATAGTCTTTTCCACAAATTGGTCATGCATATGCAAAAAGATAAAAAAAAAATTCAGCCTTACCTATCACATACATAAATTAACTTCAAATGGGATCAGGAACCTAAGTTTGTTTTAGCGGGGAGGTAATTAGGTTTTTTAATTTATTTTTTAGAAGAGGTACTGAGAATTGAACCCAGGACCTCGTGCATGCTAAGCAGGCACTCTACCACTTGACCTATACCCTCCCTCCAATCCAGGGATCTAAATTTAAATTCTAAAACTATAAAACGTCCAGAAGAAAAAAACAAAGAACAAAGTGGACTTCATTAAACTTTAAAACTCCTGCTCTTTGAAAGACTTTGTTAAGAAAATGAAAAGGCAAGCTATGGACTGGGAGAAAATAACTGCAAAACACATATAATAAAAAAAAAAATACAGATCTCTCAAATCTCAATATAATAAAATAAACAACCCAGTTAAAAAAAAATGGGCAACAGATTTGACAGGAATTTTACCAAAGAGTATATACAAATGATAAATAAGCACATAAGAAGATATTCATCATTGTTAGTCATTAAGGGAATGCAATTTAAAACCATAATGAACTATCACACCTACTAGAATGACTAAAATTTTTTTAAAAACTGACAATATGAAGTGCTGGTGAGAATGCAGAGTAACTGGATCTTACATTGCTGGTAGGGATGCAAAATGATACAGGCACTTTGGAAAATAGTTTGGCAATTTCTTACAAAGTAAAACACACACTTACCATGCAACCCAGGAATCTCATACCCAGGTACATACCCAAGACAAAGAAAAACTTACATTCATACAAAAATCTGTATAAGAACACTTACAGATGCTTTATACAAAAGTGGAAAGAGCCCAAATATCCATCAACAGGTGAATGGATTAATAAATTGTGATATATCCATAAAATTGAATACTATTCAGCAATAAAAAAGAAAAAACCTACTGGTGCAAAACACAGGAATCTCAAATGCATCATGCTAAGTGTAAGAAGCCAGACTAGAAGGCTACGCACTATATGATTGCATTTATACAACATTCTGGAAAAGACAAAAATTTTAGGGAAGCAAAACAAATCAATAATTGCCAGAGGCTGAGGAGTCAGGAAAGGCCTAACTACAAAGGGACCTAAAAGAACTTTTAGAAGTGATGGAACTATTTTATATCCTGATTTTGTTGGTAGTTATACACAGCTGTATGCACTTGTCAGACAGAGCTTACAGAACTGTACACCAAAAAGGGTAAATTTCACCATAGGTAAACTGTATCTCAATTTTTTTTTTTAATTCCAAGATGCAGAAGATGAAAATACAACAAGAACATTTAGTTTTCAATACCTCACAACTATGGCAACAGATTCCAACCGAGAAGTGATAAAGGCCTTCGTGATTTCTGGTGCATAAGTGTCTAATAAGTGGGGTTCAGTTGATTTCACAAAAGGAACTGATGCTACCATCCTTTGCCACAGAGTTAATAAATAATGAACACTGTTGGGAGCAAATTCCCAATGCTACAAAGAAATAAAGCAAATGTTACTTAAAATGACCTTATATCCTCCTGGAATAAAAATTACAGAGGCAAAATTACTAAACATACATTTTGAAATAAACTTTTATTCTAATTATATAACCAATGAACATTTAACATAACAAATTTTGTTAAATGTTTGTGTACTTCCTTCTACTCTTCTTTTCATGAATATTTTTCACAGTTGATATTATGAGGAAAATATGACTTTAAAATTTCCCCCCAAACATAGAAAAAAAATTTTTCCATAAACTAATCTGTAAAACTTTATTTCTTCACATAAATTTTACTACAGCTCTTGATTTAGTCTTTAATTATTAGATATTTGGATACCCTCTAAATTTTTATTATTATAAAATTTGCTGCAATTAACTTTTTTACCTAAATCCTTGCAATGAACATTATTAACAAAGGGCTCTAACACTTTTTTTTAAAATTCCCATCAAAGAAAGGGTTTTAAAACTATCTATAGTTTAACATCAGTTATATATCTTTATTTACCTGTAGGCTAGTAATGGTAAAATTTGCAATCAAGCGAATAACTTCAGGATATTCCTTCACCAAAACTAATTCTCCCAGCTGATAATTTGTCTTTAAACGAGCCAAAAATCGACAAAATTCATGATAATTACCTGGATCGGACAAACCCTAAATTATGGAACAAAAAGAAAAGCTTTTTAAAAATCTTTTAAAAAAACAAACCAAGCTAATCCTATTATACCATCAAGAAAATTCTGAGAGTATTTTCTTAAGTCTCCCAGTTTTCACAGATGCTTACTGTACTTGGTATCAACTGAGTAGTAATCAATGGGAAAAAAAAATGATTCCTACTCGACTATAATCTTTTCATAAATAATTAATAATAAGGAATCCAAAGTAGAGGCTTTGGAGGAAGCTTTGACCATGATGATTAAATCATAATGTTTCGGAACACAAAAATATATATTACACAAAATGCATATTACACAAAATAATTTGCATGGGGTAGGGTGTGGAAAAGAGCAATATCACTGGACTTACAGTAAATGGTACATGTACACACACAAATAACAGAAATATCTTTTAATTCAGCAAATATTTATTATCGACAGGCATTATGTCCTCAAACAATTCCCTGTCTCTTAAGTCATTCAAATAAATTACTGCAACGAAGAGCAGAAAATTTAACAAAAGTACTACAAGACACAGAGGTAACTTTGCGAGGAGGACAGATTAAAAGGAAAGACCAAGAAAGGTGCCCCCAGTGAGCTCCTTGAAGAGAGGGCACATGTGTTATTATCTTTACAGTTTGAGAACTTTGCATTCTATTTGGCATAAAATAGAATTCATAAAATTTAATACTATTTAATACTGAAAGAATCTGTAAAAATTTCATTCACATGAGCTCCAGGAAAGAACATAAAATAGTTTCGAATTATTAAGAACCAATTTAAAAAATACATTTTGTACTCATGGCTCTTTTAATACATATTTTTAATTCTAAAAATATATATACATAATCTAACTTTTACAGTCATAAAACATCAACGCGAGGATGATGGAAAATCAATTACAAGAATTATCTGATATTAGCATACTATCTTCCACATATTTATTGACTGATAATGGTGAGTTAAATGACCAAAAATTTAAGTATATTGGTAAAATCCCATATTGTCTTCTAGTTTAGATAGTAGGTATAACTGAATTAATCATACCAGTAATTTAAAAAGTACCAGCAAAGAAACGCAGTACAATGGTAAAAAGCAGAAGTATTCTAAGATACACAATCTCCATTCATATTCACCTAAACGAATGGGGAAAGTAAACAGAACAACACAGAAGTCACTTAGGAAAACATCCACTTTTAAAAACTGCCCATTTCTACTACAAATGAGATTTAGGAAAGAATACACCTCTCATTTTCTTCCAGAATCATAATAAAGTCATGTGTTTATTATGCACCTTTTAGCAGAAAAGTTAATTATTAATTACATTGCTTGATAAATACCTGAGGGTTTTCAAGTATCCTTTTTACTCCCTTAATTAAATTACCAAGGTACTTGGCACGTTCAGGACTGCTAAATAAGGACCTTCTTGTAGAAGCAAATTGAACTAAACATGAAAGTGCCTAAAAACAAGAACATTAAAATTCATTTCAATTTTAAAAGTAGCCATGGCCCCATGTAAGAACACTAGTCTTTACATAAATACAAACTAACTACCACCTTAAAACCCTAGACTTGAGAGCAAACATGCTTTAAAAAATGGGTAGGGGGCGTATTCTGGTGAATCTATCCCTCCCTTCTAGGCAATAACGTATCTAAACAAACACCACTGACATGTGCTTTAAATCTGGAACATCTTTTTTCAGGAAATGGCAATATTAGAACTGCCCAACTTCTACAACCTTAGATATTAAACTGAAAACTTTTTTTTTCAACCTTGCCTGGTCTGTTTTAGATTGCAAGATGGGATCTAGAGTCTCAAAGTTCTATATAACCAAAGAGTTTCAAGAATTTTTTAGCACACAATAGAATTTCATTCAAAAAAATAAATGAACAACTGGAGTGATAAGCACAAAATCAAGTGAGCAGATCCCCTTTGTGTCTCATTTGGAGACATCTGATGTGGGCCGCCTGGCAAACCTGACATGGAGCCAGGGGGAGCAGAGAGCTAGAGGTTAAGAGAAGGAACGTAATAGGTGGGGTGGCAAACTGCTGGACTGAGGCCCAGAAGAAGGGCTGGAGACTGAGTAGAAAGAAAGATACTTATTGGTTGACAGGCTGTCTTGGCTATCTATGCACAGGAGCTAAATCACCAGTTATAGATTTGGGGCTCACCAGTGAAACAGCAGGAACCACTGACCATAAATAGAGTCTGACAACAGTTTAAGTAATATAAATCCCAGATGATGTAAGAATTTCTTGTGAAAGGTAAAACCAATCAAGAATACATTGAATTTTTTAAAGTAAATATGTACCACTCTTAGATAAATATCACAGGTACTAGTTAATGAAATAATGAGTTTTACTTACTAACTGAGATAACAGTGGTGGAAGTGAATGATACAAATTAAAGAAAAGATCCAATGTTTCTGGTTCCAGGAAAACTGAAAAAAACAAAACAAAACAAAAAAAACTAATACCGTTACTTCTAATTCAATGACCTTAACATAGTAAGACATTATCATACAAACCAGGAACTTCAAGACCTCTGCATGTGGCCACTCTTCCCAGTTAGGCTTAATTTCTTTTTAATTTCTAGCTATCTTCTTTGAAAAATGAAATAATACAGAGATAGAAATCAAATAGCTAAGATGTTTCATATTTGTATGTAGCATCTACAGCTCTGAGAGAAACTCACTATTTTCATTTATATTAAAGTAATAAAAACATTTAAACATTCAAATAATACCAAAAAGTAAACAGTACTAAAAAATATACAGTAAAGAACAGCTGCACTACACCATTCCAACTAACTTTCAACTCAACTATATTTACATATATTTCCAAGTAACATGCTACATTGCTATTTCTTTGATTATTTTACTTTAGACCTCAAATGTATTCCTGTTACAGTGAGGCTTTAGCTGTCTAATCACTCATCCCTCCACTTCTACCACTCTTCCCATATTCCACCCTCTCTCAAAAATCCAATCAGAATAATAACAATTTGGGATTAAATCAATTCTAACATTACCTATAGCAAATAATGTAACAGCTGAGCCAAGGAGTGTACTATGATTATACCACATTTTTAACACTCCCTAGATTTAATTATAGCATCTTTTCTGTGCTTAGTTGTGCAGATAGGGATGTCACTAATTCTTTCGAGATGCTTTCACAGATTTGCAAAATGCTCTTCATGTCATTTCCCACATAATCAATAGCATCAAATAACCTATCATTTCCATTTTCCCACTGCTACCTCTCAAAGCCTTCTTCAACTTTTGGACTGGCTGTTCCTAAATTTGCTACATAATTATCTGCTTTTTACGTCTGTTTATTGTCATCTTGTGTTGAAGCTCCCCTTTCCCAAACCCCGTATCTTCTATTTTCTTGGCTTGTAAATCAGGTAGCTTCCTGACATCAAGCACATAAAGGATAAATTCCAGCAGGATCTGCATGTCTAAACATATATTTATTCTCATATACTTGATGATTGCAGTCTAGTTTGAAAATAATTTTCCTGCAGAAGTCTGGGGACATTACTCCACAGTCCTCTAGCTTCCAGTGCTACTATTCAGAAGTCTAATAACATTCCTGATCCTGATCCTTCATAGGTGACTTTCCTTCTGGTAGATTTTAGGATCTTCTCTCCATCCTTGTTATTTTGAAATGTCCTGTTAGGAAGCTTAGTGTATTATTATTTTTTTTTTTTTGCATTCATTATGCTGGGTACTTATGGAATCTTTCAAACTGAAAATTTGTGTGTCTCAGTGCTGAGAACGTTTTTTGGTATTATTTACAAATTTCCTTCTATTTTCTCTGTCCTCTCTTTCTTGAACTTCTATCAGTTAGATGACAAGCCACTTAGTTTCATACACTAATATTCTTGTATTTTTTTTGTCCTATCAAATCTCTCTTACTTCTTTTGTTCGACTTTCTAGGATATTTCCTTAACTTTATCTTCCAACTCTTTTACTGACTTTTATTTTGGCAACCGTCTTTTACATTTGGAATATTCTCTGAACTTTTGTTTTTGAAACAATATCCTATTTGTGTTTCAGGAAAGACCATTTTTTTATCTTTTTAAGGATATTAATTATACCTTTTTGAAATTTACTTCTATTCTTCACTTTGTCTCTCTTTCTACTAACTCTCCCTTTTTAAAAAAAAAGTTTCTTGAGATAATTACAGATTCATATGCAGTTGCAAGAAATAATAGAGAGATCCCACGTATTGTTGACCCAGTTTCTTGCAATGGTAAGTTCTTGCAAAACTAAGGCACAATCAAGAAAGCACATGGATACAATCCATCAATCTTATTCGGCTCTTCCAGGTGTGTGTGTGTGTGTGTGTGTGTTTCTCTACTGTATCTGATACCTGAAAACTTTCAATTTAATTTCCCAAGGGAAAAAAGCTCTGGTCTTGGGAGTCAGGAGGGAAGTGCATATGGGTAAGAAAGAGGAAAAGGCCACCACAGAGCTGTACAGGTAGCAGAGAAAACCCCGAGGGAATGGGTGCAGAATATAGACTTTTTACCAAAGTCTTTCTAGCGCCACTGCCCATGTCTAACTTCAGGAAAACCCCACTGCCATCATCTTTCAGCAAAAGAGTTTGGTTTTTTTTTTTGGTATCCCTCTCCATAAGAAAGTAAATTGCAATTCTGCTCTGCTAAGTTAGCTATTCTAATTCATCCTCTTTAACTTTGAAAAATATGTTAGTATCTCCTGCCAAGTGTTATATCCTCTCCCACTCTGTTTAACTGAAAATTTCAAAACAAAACTCTTCATTTTCCTCCCTAAACTTGTTTTCCTCCAGCTCCAGAGCTCTTTTCTTTTTTCAGCAAAATCAAAATATAGAAGTTACTATGATATAAAGTGGGGAAAAGATTTCAATATTGGATATCAGCAGCTACTTTGGGTCACAAATTTTTCTGAACTTTTTGAGTGCCTAGTAAAAAAATAAAGATAACTATATTGCTTAATTCTGTGTCCTTTTATGCCGACCAGCTCTCAAACTCAACTTTTTTCTTACTTGTTCTCCAAGTTGTTGGAATCTGTACTGTGCAGAGGTCATCTGCAGATTCATCTGCTGAACTGCCAATGAAGTCAAAGCTCAGGCAGCTGAGGACCAGTTTCAACACTTGCATTACTAGACTTTGTTGACCTTGATCCTGAAGATTTAAAGGTTTAGCCAACACCTAAAAAAGGTTCAAAGTCAAATAAAACATTATGAAATATGGCAATTAGAATTGTATTACTCAACTAATTTAAACAATTCTTCAGTGCCAAATTAAAATTAGTAAAAAAAAAGAATTTGCAGTTATGTTACCATATATATTAGAAAAAACAGTAGCATCACTATCAACAGTAATAGACTGTTTTCAAATTTAATCTTGTAAAATGAGAATAAAAACTTTCAGATTTAACTGCATATTGTAGGTCATCTTCTAAAGTTGTACGAAGTCACGTTAGGACAAATACCTTACACAGCACAAATGCATAAATGTATAGGATTCATTAGTTCAAAGAAGCAACTTGAACAAGCTGAAAATATAATATTCTTCAGAAAAAAAATAAAGGAGCTTCACCCACATTCAGCTAACAAAGATTCTCAATGCTGTCTGAATGTGTGAGGACGCTCACAAGAATCCGAAGAACAATCCTGACTCCCTCAAAATGTTTATTCTGACACAACCAGAATACATTTTATCTCCAAGGGATACATTGTGGAAATATATGTGGAGGAAATGATATGAAGTTTGGGATTGTGGTTTAAGAATAACACAGAAAGAAATAAAGTGGTTAGTTAAGGATAGAGATGACACAAAACTGGTCATTAAGTTGTTAATGCTTAAATGGTTGATGGGTCCAAGGGAGTTCATTATACTATTCCAACTTTTTGTGTATGTATTAAAATTTTCCATACTAAAAGAAAAAAATTAAAATAACAAAGGAACTTTCAGTCTGGCCTAGTGTGACAGTTACCATACTATATCATAGAACTGAAATAAGGAGAAACTAATGACTAGTGGAACATACTTTGGGAAATGCTGTACTACCCCAATTGACAAGCTTGAGCAGCATGATGGAGTCCCTATATTACAAGAGAACACAATACAATTATGAATCATACTATCCCTAATATTCAAGAAGGAACTAAGTAGCAAATGGGAAAATATTACTTCCTAAAGAAAGTATTAAAGTAAACTATCTTGGATCAACTATAAAAAAAATTGATAAATGATGAATTAGAAAAACTCAGTATTATTTCATTGTACATCTGCACCCCATTAAATATGGGCAGGGCAATAAAGAAACTAAATCTCAATCAGCTTCTGCAATAAGTAATTTGCAGTAGGAAAACAATGAAACTACTATACAAAGAAAGTTACCAAATTCCCTTTAGATTCTACTTTGTTATATCCGTATTAAGTAAAAGTGAATTCTTTGGAACCTTTTATAATTTGTGCAAGTCTACTGGAATTAAATCAAAATTGTCCAAAATAACTCTTCAAAATGCAGAATTGGGAACAGGGAGATTCACCTGAAATTCTTTTCAAACTTAAAACTTCCCAAATACTCTAACTATGATACTGAGTTATTCAGTAACTTACCTCTTTTAGAAGAGAGCATGCTAAAACTAAAATATCTTTGAGAGAAGTGTCACGGAATGAGGTAGCTATTTTCCTGTGTTTTGCTGAAGGTCTAGAATAATCAACCTAAAAAGATCAAGACAACTTTATTTAACCAGACTTACCAAACACCAAAGCAAAAGTTTACTATGTAAGAATAGGAATGAAAATAATGATTAAAGAATCATAAAATATATAGTTAAAAGAGCTTTTCAAAATCTACTAGGATAAATGACTTGTTTAAGGTTAATCAAAGAACTAATAACAGCAGAGCCGCAGTTAGAACCCAAGTTTCCGGACTGTTTTAATTCAGTGCTCTTTCTACAAACTTATACTGATCCCAAAATTAAAAATCAGAAATGATCATACTTTCAGAGGCAATGTAAACATAGATTATAAAACAATACATACTATTAACTCCTAAACCATGTACCATATTTCACATTAGGCAAGTAATAACTTCCCTGTTCCTCAGACTCTACCTTTGAGAAATCTCTAAGATAATCTTCAAATTCTAACTTTCTGTAAATCAGCAAACTGAATCAGTTATAGAAGAATTATATTTATTATATAAGAATAGGAATGAAATAATGATATAGAAATATACATATTCCAATATACACCAGATATGTGATTGATTCATATATTTTGGTTCTAAAAAAAAACCAAGGCAGAAATTATAAATAATCAGAAATTTGACTTATTACATAAGCAACAGTATATTCCCTCTGAATGTTTTATTAGTTAATAAATAATTTTTAAGAATAAGTTTATTAAGACCAGGTCTTGAGCCTCTAATCTAAAATATAGTATGATAAAAACTATGCTATTAATATCAATAATATTTCCATTTATCATTAGGAAATGGCAAACAAACCTGAAATCTGATACCCAATTATCAATACCACAGGCTACAGTTGTTGTAGCATTCCTTTTGCTATGTGGAAGATGAAAATAAACCGTTTTCCTTGCTGATGTTTACATATTTGAAAAAAGTAGTGAGCTCAAAATTGAGTACCTGATACTTCCTAAGCTCCATCATACAATTTGGTCTATACCTAAATGCCACATTTACTTATAGAAATATGAAACATAACAGAAGACCATAGTGATTATACAAAGTAGTCACTGGAATCTCTATCCAATATGTAAGATTCGAATGAACATTTCCAGCATTCTTCCCTTCTTTTACATCAAACACCCAATTCTTCTTCAATTGGTCTGTGCCTTCATTCTCCCTCAATACATAAAAAAAAAAAGATTTCTCCTAATATAAATTAATAATAGCATTACAGCATTACAATTTCAACTTACGTACTATTCACGTATTATTTCCCTAATCTTCAAAACTTACCTATGAGATACGTATTATTCTCTTCTCACATATGAGAAAATTAAAATTTACAGGCACACCATACTCATACCACTGAGAGAAGAATCTTGGGTATACTGAGCATTTGTATGTACCAGAACCTGTGCTGGTAACTAACCTAATCTTAGTAAGATCCATGGAAAGTGCCATTCTTACTTTACAGAGAGTGACACGTAAGTTTAAAGACATTAAGAAGGTTATATAAAGTAGTAGGCAATAGAGCTAAAACACAAATCCGGGTCTTATTTCAGAGTTACTGTCAAGTCCTACGTACTTATTTTACTTGGGTCACTCATTTAGATATCCAATATTTTGAGGAGAGGAATGCATCATCTTTTCCACTGTAAAACTATGACTCAAAACTGTAGGCAAAGAATATTTTACTTCTTGATGATTATACATTGAATATACTCCAGGAACAGTAAGTAGCCTTAGCTTAAAAAAAAAATAAGGTAACATATAATTCTCAACTTTTAGGAAACCTCAAGTTTAGATCTTTTTCTTAAAAGATACATCCTGTTATTGATGGGAATTTATCTGGCTCAAATTTGACAACTGTGATATTTGCTTTTTCATTATGCTTTATAGAAATCCCTACTTTCTGGTTCAGAAGTACTTAAGAAATGTTAGTTGAAATCGTTAATGCTATAAAATTAGGCTAAGTAAAATGTCTCCACAGAAACCATGTATTTTTTATCATATAAAGCCAAAATCACACTTTAGATCTTGAAGCTTTTTTCAAAAGGCACTTGGTTCTACACATGATAAGCCTGGAACACCTTGTGACAGAAAGTAAGAAAACGTTCAAACATTGGTGAGTAAATGTCAAATGAACAGAGATCCTAGCTTGAAAGCGTTCCTACTGGTCAAATTTGGGAAAATGTAAGCATCAAAATATAACGTTAGTAACAACCTATAACATATTAAATAAAGTAGGAAACCAGGAACCCATACTGATATAAGTAATAAACGAATAAATTTAAAGTTTGATGAGGAATGAGGTATTTTCAGAGTTTTAAAGTACCTCCTCACAAAATATTTATTTACAAAGTGGAAAAGAATAAATCTACAACTGGAGAAGCCTGGTAGAAACCATCTTAGTCAAGTGACCAAAGTGAACATCATTAGTAATGTTACACGTCAAATCATGTGCTTCCTGAGGGGAGCCAATGAGAAGATCACAGTCATTTCTGTGATATTCCTGACAAATATGCATAATCTGAATTTAATAATGAGGAAACATCAGATAATCCCAAAATGAGGTACATTTTACAAAACAATTGGCCTGTAGTTGTCTCAAGTGTCAAGTTTAAGAAAGTGAAGAAAAGATTTAGGAATTTTTTCAGATTGATGGAGACTAATAAAATGTGTAGGAAAAAAAAAAAAAGAGTTGCATGATTCTAAACTGGTTCCTTTCCGGGATAACTGGTTCGAGTTTCCAGGTAAATTTGAATTGAGTATGAAGATAACAGTAATGTCAGTGTTAATCATACTAACTAGACATATAAATCTGATTTTATTGATTATATTGTGGTTATGCAGGAGAATGTCTTTATATGTAGGTCATATACTGAAGTATTCTGGGATCATGTTGGCAATTTATCAAACGGTTGAGAAAAATACATCTTTCTATTGTATTCACAAATTTTCTATAAGTTTAAGGCAGTCAATTAAAAAAAACTTGGTTGCTCTATAATAAAATCACACTTTTATTAAAATTCCGTATTACCCAGTCTAGTCTCAGTAACAACTAAAACACAGCAAACCCTCACTACCAGGGCAGTCTTTATACTATTATGCTATAAAGTAGAAAAAGGAAAAAAAAATGCTAGTTTTAAGATTAGCAAAAAGTTGATGGTTGTGTAAGTTGGATGACTGGTACATGAGGTTCTTATACCACTTTTATGAGAGGAAATATTCATTCTAAAATTATTTTAAAATATATTTTTGCAAAGAAGAAAGCTATACTTCTTTAAACGTATTTACAGAGCTTAATAGAATTACCCAAAGTTTTTGTCGTGACATCCCGGCCAACACAGTAACTCTGTTCCAGGGACTACTATTACTAGTTCTGAATATACATCCATCCATCCATACCTATATGTCCTTCTTGTGACATACTAACATATATATATAAAAGGCAAGAAATCTTTACACACTCTAGGGCAGAGTTCTGGTAAATTAAGAGAGAATTTTAAATTTGAGAAATCTTTCCAATAATCTGGAAATATTTTCGAATTTCTGATTGAACACAAATAAAAAAAGTTATTTTCGGGTAATATTTTTTTTAATGCACAGAAACTATATTGTCACTTCAAACAGAGTTGGCAAGTGGTCCTGGGTATGCAAGCTCTCCCTACATACATTTATACATATATGTATGTGTGTATATGTATATTTACACACACACATACACACACAGCATTCAAGGTGAAAAGTAAAGTCTAGTAAGAAAGTCTGGATCAAGAGAGCTAAGTAGGAAGATGATAAGCTTATCTCCTCCTATGGATGCACCAAACTACAACTATACATACAATTATCTCTGAGAACGACCTGAAGCTAGCAGAACAGATTTTCTACCAGTAAGGATATAAAGAAAAGCCCACATCAAGATAGGCAGGAGGGGCAGAGCCGTGGCCTAGTCAGAACCTACAACCTTCGTGCAGTGACCCACAAGTGGAAGGAATATCATAACTGGAGAAATCCCTCCTACCCCAGGAGCGAGGAGTCCGAGTCCCAGGTCAGGCTCCCCAGCTGGAGGAACTGCACTGGGAAGATGGGCTCCAATAATAGCTGCCTTTCAAAATCAGCTGGGTTGATGTCTAGGAGAGCCAGGGGTCTGTGGGTAACCAATACTCTGCTCACTCATTCCAAGTCCTAGTGCAGAGGCAATAGCTTAAAAAGAACCTGAATCATACAATAAGGACACTCACTGACTAACCTTAAGGTGGGTGCCAGTGAACCAGGAATCTAGCAAAACTTTATCCAGGGACAGAAGTGCTGATGGGTGCCTCTTTTAAAACTCCTCTTCCACTTAGCTGACCCAGCACTGGAGAGCACCATTTCTGTTGATCTCAATCAACCTGGCTAACACTGCACCCTGCCACAGCATTCCACTATCCTGCCCCATCTGCTCATCCTGGCCAACTTCTCCGGAGCAATTCTCATCCTATCCCACCAGAGCAGCAACCTCAGCAGGCACTGATACCCCTATGATCCAGCAATTCCACTTCCGGGTATTTATCCAAAGGAAAAAAAACAGTAACTCAAAAAGATAAATGCACCCCTACGTTCACTGCAGCATTAATTACAACAGCCAAGATAGGAAGCTACCTAAGTGTCCATCAACAGATCAATGATTAAAGAATATGCAGTGTATATATACACAATGGAATATTACTTAGCCATTTAAAAAGAATAAAATCATGCCATTTGAGGTAACATGGATGGACCTAGAGGGTATTATGCTAAATGAAATAAGTCAGACAGAGAAAGACAAACACTGTACTTCACTTATATGTGGGATCTGAAAAACAAAACAAACAGAAAGACTCACAGATACAGAGAACAAACTGGTGGTTGCCAGAGGGGAGAGAAGGGGGTTGGAAGCAACAGGTGAAGGGGATTAAGAGGCACAAACTTCTAGTTATAAACTAAGTCCCAGTTACATAATTATACTATAGGGAATATAGTTGATAATATTTTAATAACTCTGTATGGTGACAGATGGTTACTAGATTTACATTGTGATCAATTCATAGGTATGTAAATGTCAACTCACTGTGTTGTACACCTGAAAGGAATACAATATTGTATGCCAACTGTACTTCAATTTTAAAAAAGATGATAAAAGTTCTTGAATATAAGCACTACACTCCCATTTATTATAACATTCCACATAGAACCCAACTTCTGCTCTTGCTCTGTTAAGAACCACGTTAAACACAAAAGTGAACAGGAAAAGATGAGGATGTGCTCAGCTGCCGAGCTTATAACGGCACTGCTAGGGGGAGGCGTAGCTTCTGCAAACCCTCCTTGTACAGGTGAAAACCCATGCTGCCAAGTGACAGAATGTCAAGTAGCTTGTTTTTGATGAGTCCTATTGTGTATTCATTACTGAGAGTCAATTCAACCAAACTGCTTGGCTTCCATCTGCAAGTGAATAAGGGTTTGTATCTTTTTGACATATAAGTTATTTCTTCTGGTTAGTATATTATTGTACACACAGAAGATAAAAGGAAAATTCTCCAATTCCATGGAGCAAGGACCTTGTCTAGTCCCCTTTCTTTGTAGTACTTGATATCACTGCTATTATTTTTAATAACAATGAAAGTGTTCCAATACTTAATCATCCCACCAAAAAAAAAATTTGATTTTTCAGAGTTTTATGTCACACAAAGATTTTACATTAAAGAAACAGCATTACTTGGCAAATTTCATGTCACCAGCAGACAAAAAGGCTTACCAGGTTCATTTCCTGAGTCAATTCGGAGAGGATGATTACTCCTATTATGCAGTGTTCCACAGTGCCCTTTGGAGAAAATAACCAAATTTAGCCTAAGTGAAGATATATGATTGGTTCTTAATGTGTATATCAGATAATATTTACAAGTAATTAAATACTGAAACATCATATTTTCTTAAAACAGGTCTATTAAAACATATAGAAAAAGCACTATAAAGTCCACAAATAATAATTTCATCTTTTGAAGGATAAATTTAGATATACAGAGTTGAATGGGAAAAAAAGCTTACCTACCTTAGAACTGCATGATAGTCTACAAAACGTTTTCAGCACACAGGACTTGCAATTAACTAAGCCTCAAAATACAGCAGTTTAGCTAACACTTTTTACAAAAAGACCATGAATAAGAATGAACAAAAAACATTTTTTAGGTCTATAAATTTGCTCGAAGGCTACTGAGATAGATGTATTCAATAAATAAAAAATAGCTTAAGAACTCATTTTAATCTCTTGATCTAATATCAGATAAGATCGTTTAGGTCCTTTTAATACTATTTAATGGTGCATGTGTATGCATTTATTATGTATCTATAATGAAGGCACTGAAGTGTCCAGTGCAGTAGATAAATACATGACTATCAATATGGTATAATGGTTTTAATTTAGTCAGCTTCTAATTTAGTCTCTCAAAATCTTCCTTTAAATCAAAATTCAGATTTCATATACACATTACTAACAAATTACCTTACTGTAAAATCACACTGGAAGTATGAAAATAGTAAGTGTAACTGTAATAATTTTTAAAAAGCACTAACACAGATGATACAGTTTTCAAGTCTTAATTTTACAGCTGGTCACTCCTTACTATCACAGAATTCCACTAACACTGGGTCACTAGGTGAAATCAAATTCAAATTACCTCAGAATAAAAAAAAAAAAGAAAGATCCATATTTTTTCCATTTTAATTCTTTATGGCCCTTCAGCACAATCTGAATTCTATGAACTAAACTATAGATTTCATATTACTGAAGCATTCATGCTCTGTGTACATCAGGCCAATGCTCCTTAAAGTGTGGTTCTCTGACCAACTGTTGGTCCGTGAATCTGCTGGTGGTCTACAAACTCAATTTTAATGCAAGAATGGTTTGGTACCGACCCATAGCAAGACAGAAGAGTTTGTACCAGAATATAAAACAACTAGGTACACTATTTAGTTCAGCTGCATTTTCTTTATAGTAAGTCTTTCTCGATAAGGGAAGCAATGCATTGATTTACATTCTGACATGAATTCCTTATCTTGCTGTGGACCAGCAATTTCAACAGCACTGCCGTAGATGACAGTAAGATCCCCTGGGTATATATGTAGAAAGGAGGCACGAAAATGTTAGGAGTATAGCAGCAATAGGTTAAAATAACAGAGAAAAGAAAATATACAAAACTTCAGGCCATTAAAAATTTAACAAACTTAAAATAATTTTTAGTACTAAATTCACAAAAGCTGCTAATATCCAAAGGAACCATGTGGTACTATTTTAGGGTATTATAACACTAAGACTACTGTCTTTCTCATGACTCAAGATTTGGTTAAGTCATATGCCCAGAAAGCAAGTGTTTTTGTCGTGTGATACTGTAATAAACTTTGAAGATAAAACATTCAGTTTCTTCTGATATTCCACAGCTGACAAAAACACACTAAAGCCCAAATTAAGTTCAACTTAGCAGCCACTGAAAAGGGAGCTTGAGAAATGTCAGCCAATAAGAATGATTTCATTCCATTTAGTTTTCAACTTTGATTTTATTTTAAAAGAACTCTGAAGTCCATTCTTATCTATGCGAGTGATTCTTGATAAGCTGTGTGTGATCTTAGTAAACGACAAGAGAGGGGTGCTACTGTGTTAGTCTAAATTATATGTACGAGTCTAAGGTGAAAAACTCATCTGTTACCGAATAAACTATCCCTCTGCCCCAGAGCAGATCCCCTCAGGGATAAAAATACACTTATTCTGTAGTTTTAGATGATCCAATATTTGTTAACCAGGATTTTAATATGAATAAAAAAGCAATACAGTCTGATATTTCATATTCTGAGATTTCAAGCATTACACTATATGATGGAGTTACATCTTACACAGGGATTAAATTTTAAAGTTACTGTATAAGCAATAAAATCTGAGAAAGTGCAGATTACCCCAAACTGCCAGTAAATCGACACTGAACCATCTCTCAAATAATACAAACTGCCAGTTTTCCCCTGAAAATTGTAACAGGTCATTGCTTCTTCAGCAGAGCACCAGGTAAGTACTTTCCTTACAATTAGGGATAACATTTGTACGAAAAAAATACGTATCTTTAAATATCTGATTCATACTATACAGGGCATGGTGGTCATGCAGGAACAGAAAAGGGCAGATTTCAGTTTCCCGTATCTCACCCCAGAATGTGAAATACAAGTGGAATCATTGGCACAATTTAAAGGCGTGTCCTCCTGCTTTTCTTTTTTCTTTCTTCTTTCCTTTCCTTTTTTTTTTTTTTCAGTTCAAATACCTGAATTTGTGTAACTTAAATGTGCATATGCTGTAACTTTAATCACTTAGGTTAAAAACATTCTTAAGGAGCTAGTATGACTCAATCTGATATAATGTGAACATTTTTAAAATATATATCTTAAGTTAGAAAACCTATTGAAGTACTAGCGCTTGGCTTTACTAGGTCACTATGCAAACATGTGAATTAGTTAACTTTTCTAAGCCTCAGTTTTCTCATTTACAAAATGAAATCCCCTTCAGAGGTGTAATGAACATTAAATTAGATAATACATGAAAAACATATATATGTTTTGCATATATGCAGTACACAGATACACAAGGTTAGAAATGACAGAACGTATGTTTTTGAAATTAGAAAACATTATAATTTGATTCTTCTGCCTTGGAAGTTATATGACATGATCCTCTTTTCCTGGCAATAAAAAACACAGGATCCAGAGGGTAAACAATAAATCATAATTAATATGGAACTGGTAGTCACAAAAACAGCCATATAGCTTTAAGAAAAGCAGTTTTCTAAACCAAAAAAAGCAACTAGTGATGTTCTTATAATGTAATAACATCTTCTTACCTGAAGAAACTTCTTCACATCAGCAATAATTTCTCTGAAGACAAACTGGTCTTTCTGAACCTCAAACCACCCCAATTTAGTGATTTTAGCGATGACTTGAATTAGAGCTTGGATGACAAAAGGAGCCAGCTTGGGTTGTGATGCCACATAATTAAGAATGTAGTTTCCTGTGAAAAAAAATATTCTGTGATCATTTGGACTTTTCAGTAACATAATGTGAATCATGTGAAAACAAGTAGTGATGACACGTTATTTGACAAAGTTAACCCCTTTTCCTAACATATGTACTTATTTACATAGTCAGTTTTCCTATAAGGCTTACTTTGAAAAAGCAAATTTGTTTCAATTCAATTGACATCAGGAGAAAATGTGAGTATAGTGTGAATGCCATGTTTGCTTTTGCATAATTTCATGTAGGAAAAAACCCTAGTTAATACAGAAAACTGCAACCAAGCCAAACGAACCAAGCCATACTCAAAATGCATAAACCTCAAAGATCTACTAGCTATCTCAGTTCATCTCATGTGTTATCAGCCGCACCCATGCTTTCTGGTGGTTTTTTTCCATCCTTTTTCAGATCACCTTCCTCCCACCACTTACTGATAACTCACAAAATGCAACCCTTAGGAAGTCCATTTCTACAACCAACCTTCAGGTCTTCTTCAAGATATAATGTCATATTTATTCTACCATTTAGTATTTCTTAATCATTTAACATGTATAAAACTCTACTATGCTTTTTATAAGATGTCTATCTTTTTAAAATATTATATTTCCATAATCCCATTTCTCTAATAAGCTCTGTGGTTTTACTTTATAACACTGCATAGCAGACTTTTAGGAATGCATGTCATATTCTAGCCAAACTGACTACACACTACCCTGGTTTAACTGGCAGAAAAAATATAAACAGTATAATACGATAAAATAAATACATAAATTAAAGAAAGTATGAACAGGAATAGTAAAGTAAAGCCTGGAATAAATATACCAAAATCACTACAAGTGGGTAGCAAATTCTGCTGTGAGCTACCAGGGGACTCAGTAACTGAGGTAACAAATACGCCACAAAGTCTATTAGAAAAATGTAAGAAGAAAAAAGGTAAGATTCTCTTTCTACTTTGGCCCCAAAGGCCAGCATGCCATTTGGGAAAAGAGTAAAGAAAAAGTAAATACTTCAATACTTAACTAAAAATAGCTTTAATGGAAACAACTCCAAAATCCAACAACACTTTCAACAGCTGTTCTTGACAACTGTAGTGAGAACCTTCACATAAAAAAAAGTTCTCGTGACTAGCATATTTCAACATTAACTTTTATTAACATCAAAATTACACAGTGACATAAATTAAGAAGTAAGATGAAAAAGCACAGATTTTCCTAGCATTAGGAGAAATCTAAAAGAAGTCTCTCCTTTGGCTTACAGTAATATGGTTCTCCTTCAATACATGTAATCTTTTATTTCAATTAACAAAACTTAAGAAAATGACAGTGCCTCCTGAATATAAAAGAAAATCGGATTTACTTCTATTACTTTTATTTTTAATATCTTGAAAATTTTTAACCTGGAGGGGATGTGAGGAATCCATATGTGGGCAGTAGTAACCTCTAGGAGGGTAATTTCAAAATAATAAGATGATCAAATAGGAGACAAACCATGCTTCACATCTAAGTTAGGTACCAAAGAGCACACCTTCCCAAACTGCCTGAGCAAAGGTACTAGCTAATAAGTTTATTATGTAAGGCAAAAAAGAAAAAATTTACTAGACTATATTTTTGTTATTTTAGTTGAATGTTTTACATAAAATAATCTCACATTATGCTTACCGCAAGACCTATAATACTGTTCCACTTTAGTAAACAAGTGCCAATTATGAAAAGTAAAACAACAGCAATCTCATCACCACTAGCCCAAGATAACAAGGAAAAGCCATGCCAAGGAGAAAATGAAATGTTCAGAAAGACACAAGGGAGAATGAAGTAAAGTAAGTGGGAAAAATTCCCAGACAAAAGGTAATAGAAAGTTGAAAAGCTATATACTAGAGGCTCTTTGAGTGTCAAAAATGCCTATATGCCTAAAAACAACAATGTTTAGCATTTATCAAACAAGTTAGAAAATAGAACTGCTTCCCAGAAAAAAACTCATGTAGCTCTCACAACAATATGAAGACATTGCTATTATATTACTACTACTATTATTGTTTCTTAGAGAAAAGAATACGAAGTTCAATTTGTCAAACTGGCCAAACTGGGACCCTGAGTCAGGTTGTCTTGGTTTATTTGGAGTTTTTGTTTGCTGCTTCCAAATACTGGCCAAACCATACATTTTAATAATAATTAGTAATTCAAAACTCTTCTAAGTCCAAACTTGTAGACAATCTTTTGTAGTTTATTCTCATTAGAATAACACTTTAGGCATTACACATTATGGAAATTTAATATGAAATACTTTTTGACTAATTGAAGTCAAGTAAAAAATATGCCACAAAGTCTATCAGAAAACGTACAAAAAGAATATAAAAGAAAAAGGAAAGATTCACTTTTTACTTTGCTCTCAAAGGCTACCATGTTATTTAGGAAAAAAGTAAAGAGAAGGTAAATACCTTAATATTTAACTACAAATGCTTTGATGGAAACAACTTCAAATGCTATGAACACAAAAATTTGAGCTATAATCTACGCCTAGGGAGCTAGCTTATGAAATATTTGGAGAGAAAGAATATATAGGACAGAAAAAAAAATAACCTACTGTAAGAAGATTAAGATAAGACTTATGAGGAGAAATTGAAACCTTCACACATTGCTAGTGGGAATGCAAAATGGTACAAGCACTATGAAACACAGTTTGGCAATTTCCTTAGAAGTTAAGCATAAACTTACTCATGACCCAGCAATTCCACTTGTTCGGAATCTAGTCCAGAGAAATGAAAACATATGTCCACACAAAGATCTGTAAGTCAATGTTCATTGTAGCATTATTCAGTGGTCAAAAAGCAAAAACAACCCATGCCCATCAAGTTGTGAATGGATAACAAAAAGTCATTTATCTATATAAAGGAATATTATTCTATAATAAATAAGAATAAAACACTGACACATGCTACATCATGGATAAACCTCAAAAACATTTTGCTAAGTGAAAGAAGCTAGATGCAAAAATACCAAACACAGTATGATTTTATGTATATGAAATATCCACAAAAGGTCAATCTACAGAGGCAGAGAGTATCTTAGAGGCAGGTGGTATGGGAGCAGGACTGACTGTAAATGAGCATGGAAATTCTGGGGGGTGATGGAAATGTTCTAACACTGAATTGTAATGATATTCACACAACTCTGTAAATTTACGAAAAATCAAATACTGTACACTTAAAACTATATATGGTATATAAATTGTACCTCAATAAAGCTGTTTGAAAGGAAGTTAAGAAGGAAAGAAAGACATAGCAGGGATGGTAGGAAGGTGGAGGAAGCGTGGGAGGAAGAGAAGGAGAACTGGTTGATTTATATAGGTAATTAAACTTAAGCTACACTTGTATTTGAATAGACAATTAAAAGGATAACATTTCAGGCTAAAGAAACAACATAAGAAAAAGCACCAAGGCAGAAATAACACGGCATAAGGGAAAAACCTTCTGGTACAACTAACAGGCTAGTGCCAATGAAGATATAAGGCTATAAGGATGACATTACAAGCTCATGAACGGACTTGAATGCTAAGCTGAGGAAATGGTATTTGACTGATAAGTAATAGTAAGTCATTGTTAATTATATTAATAAAAGTAGAAAATAGTGTGCTGAACACAGAGTTCAGGCAATAGAGTTAAGGCTGGGAAATAATGAGGTATGTAGTCTGGGACTGTATCATGAAAGAATGAGAATTTTGGAGTTGATGTAATAAAGACAATGTGACTGTTGAGGCAATCTTCACATTTTCCATTTTAACTGACATGCCAACTATTTATTGACACATGTCAGACAGACATGGCGGAACATTCTAATCTACTTGCAGATGCAAGAGTAGTAAGCCAAACCCAAGAAACTCACAAAGGAAACTGTGGTACAAGCAGACAATGGCAAACCAGTCAGCGCTAAAAAGAAATTACCTACCAAGCCATGAAAAGACATGGACAACCTTAAATGCATATTACTAAGTAAAAGAAGCCAATGGGAAACGGCTATACAGTGTATAATTCCAACTACATAACATTCTGGGAAAGGCAAAACTATAGAAGCAGTAAAAAGATGAATGGTAGCCAGAGATTAGAGGGGAGAGAAGGATGAATAACCAGAGAACACAGGCTTTTTAGGGCAGTGGGACTGTTCCACATAATACTATAATGGGGGATATGTGTCATTGCACACTAATCCAAATCTAGAGAATGCACAACACCAAGAGTGAACACTAATGTAAACTATGGACTTTGGGTGGTAATGATGTGTCACTGTACGTTCATCAGTTGTAACAAACGTACCCTCTCTGGTGCAGGATGCTAACAATGGAAGAGGATATACTTGTGTTGGGGCAGAGGCCATAGGGGAATTCTCTGTACATTTTGCTCATTCTTGCTGTGTGAATCTAAAAGTGCTCTAAAAAAATAAAGTCTATTTAAAATATATGTGTATATAAAGGCCAAATAAACAAAATCACAATATTTTATTGCAGATTTATAATATTGAATCTTTATTTTTAAAATTGTAAATTTCTCTTTTGCTTTCTTATGCACACAAGTTCATAAGAGCATGGATAAATCCTCCTCTAGGTTTTCTTCAGTGTCATAGTTTTTTTTTGTAGATGATCCTTATCAAGTTGAGGAGGTTCCTTTCTGTTTGGATGGTTAGAGAAATATCAAATATATGAAGCAAATGACAAATCATTATGTGATTTGGCCATTCAAAAACTGAGCTTAAAGAACCACCATAATACTTATTTAACTTTTCTGTTACACAAATATGAATCATGTGAGCCTCGAGGTTGGAGAACAGAAATGAGTCAACAGTCTACTTCTAATATGAACAAAGATAACAAAAAAAATCCCACCTCAACTATTAGAGCTTTGTCCATATGAAAAGCAAACTCACACACAAATTTTGAAAATACATTACTTCTGACCCCAATGTTCATAGCAGCACTATTTACAATAGCCAAGACATGGAAACAGCCTAAATGTCCATCAACAGATGACTGGATAAAGAAGCTGTGGTATATTTATAAAATGGAATACTATTCAGCCATAAAAACTGACAACATAGCACCATTTGCAGCAACATGGACCTTCCTGGAGAACGTCATTCTAAGTGAACTAAGCCAGAAAGAGAAAGAAAAATACCCTATGAGATTGCTCATATGTGGAATCTAAAAAAAAAAGAACATAAATACAAAACAGAAACACTCATAGACATAGAATACAAACTTGAGGTTGCCAAGGGGGCGAGGGGTGGGAAGGGACAGACTGGGATTTCAAAATGTAGAATAGATAAACAAGATTATACTGTATAGCACAGGGAAATATATACAAGATCTTGCGGTAGCACACAGCGAAAAAAAATGTGACAATGAATACATGTACGTTCATGTAAAACTGAAAAATTGTGCTCTGTACTGGAATTTGACACAACATTGTAAAATGACTATAACTCAATTAAAAAAAAAAGAAAATACATTACTTCTGAAAAACATGTTGGTACTTCACAGAATCAATTTTCCAACTATACTAAGTTCCAAGCACTGTTTGTCCACAGACACATTATTTTCCTAGTAAGTAGGAATCTGCTTTTGATTCTGTGCACATCTCATGTGCTTTTGATAACAGCATCCTGAGAAATACTGGAGAACTGACTTCTTTTTCATCATTCAGTTGTATATGAAATTAAGACAATCACTAAGAGCATGGACTCCATAGAAATTGTGTTAAGTTTGAATCACAGCTCTACTTCTTGCTGGCTATGTGATCTTGGGCAAATTATAGGGCCTATCAGATTTGATTTCCTTACTTACAAAATGAGGATAATAGTGCCCACCTCTGAAGTTGGGTAGGTAAAATGAGATAGTACAAATCTTAGTAAATAGTATAGACAATAAAATACTAGTTATTATTATCAAACTAAACAAATGCTTTTTTGACTACACATTTTTGTGTAACACATCATTATTCATCACTACACATGTAAAGACTTGATCGCTTAGCTCTAAAAAGTGACATAATAAAATAACTTGCATGCCTGTTCACAGTTTAGCAAATCTAAAAGGGAAAAATATTTTTAGAGTGCAACTTGATAAAAAGCATAATAAACCACTTACTGATATCTATTCTCTGTTCAATTGGCAAAGGATTGACTCTGCTAACAAGTTTTGAAAGACATGTTGCTGCAAGGAGTTGAGCATAGGATGTCTGTAAAGAAAAATAAATTTTATTTATTATTGTCATAGAATGATCAAAACACTATGGTAGGAATTTTTCTTAAGAAATAATGGGAATTTTTCTGGTTTTCCAAATTGGCAGATTTACAGTGGATAAAACATATATAAATATATACATACACACACACACACATATACATGTATAAAATCCCTCATAAGGGTTGAGTAGTTGAGGAAGGTGTAGGTAGCCTTTTCAAGCAACAGCAAGCAATCAAGAAGAAAAAAATGATTATGAACAAGTTCATGTAAAATACACTTACTATGTCTATACAGTCCTGCATGTTCTGGCCTTTGATTATCTCTTCAAATTTATCTGGTTTCACTCTTCACTATCTTCTGACCACAACAGCCATCTTTCAGTTCCTTTCAATGCCTTTCCCACTCTGACCTCCCAACTTCTCCAGATGCATGTGGACTGTATTCTCTCTGGCCACCAACTGTCTTAACTAAATAGTGTACTCAATTCTTCAAATTTTGGTTCAGTTATTCACCACACTTCCGGCAATTTCTTGTAAAGACAGTCTTTCTTTCTTTTTTATTCCAGACCAGAAGTCAGCAAACTAAGGCCCATAGACCAAATCTTACCTATTTTTGCAAGGCTCATGAGCTATGAATGGTTTTTGCTATTTTAAACAGTTGGAGAAAAAATGAAAATAATACCTTTTGTGACATGAAAATATATGAAATCCAAATTTCAGTGTTCATAAATAAAGTTTATTAAAACACAGCCACACTCACTTATTTACATATTGTCTATGGCTGCTCTCAGGTTATGACACCAGAGTCAAACAGTCAAAACAGTTTGGCACTCACTGCCTCCTACTGCTGCTCAATGCACTAGAAACTGCAGTGATGTACTTTTAACTTCACAGAGCATAAAGTGCCATGAGAATCACCGTGAAGTGACACGTACCTTTTATTATTACCAGTGCACATCTATCATGTCAAAACAAGAAAAGATAGAAATAGACTTCAAATGTCTAACTCTTAAGGCACAGCGGAATGTGGATTATTCTGTTATTGAATTAGATAGCAAAGCAATGCGCTTTTTATGCAGTGGCACTAAAGCTGTCCTAAAAGAATTCAATATATGTTGACAACATCAGACTAAGCACTCATGCCAATACTCTTAACTCACAGGAAATCAACAACCAGAAAAAGGAGAAAATTTAAAACAGAATATTTCATAATAATGGAATTTCTCCACAAAAAATAAAATAAAATAAAGTAAGGTTGCAACCAAAGTTAAGTTTTGATATGACTCATTTGTTAGCCAAGCAAGAAAAGCCACTTATCAACAGAGTTAATTAAATCACCATTATTTTATTGCAGTGGCCGAGGTTACAGAGAAAATAAACTTCAGACTCGTAGCCTTTTGGTGAGAACAATGCCCAGACTACTGAAGACATTGGAGTTACATCAAAAGTCAATTTCAAACAAGGGGAATGATTTGCCTTAGTTCTTGATGAGATGACAGATGAGTTGACAGATGTTATGAACATGTACTGCTCACACTGTTACAGATATTAGCTGTTTATTCCAGAAGTCAATACTAAGTTTGAAGTGACCAAAGAATTAATCTCTATGAAGAGTCTGCATGCAATTACTGGCCAGAATATTTTCAAAGAAGCTGAGAAAACACTAATTCCCTACAACCTGAAACAGTATCTGCCAAAATGTGTCACAAATGGTGGTAAAAATATATGAAACAGAAATGGTTTAGTTGAATAAATTTACAAAGCTTGTAAAAATGTGTCTAAAGCCTATCGGTTATTCCCTCTATTATTCATTAGTAGATACTCTGTAGTAAGTATTTGACTCTATCATGTGTTAATGAGTCAGTGGTGCTAACAGTTCAATTCACTTTCATGAATTCATCTTCAGTTCTGGGAATTTCTGTCAGAAACAGAAGCTGAAAATCCTGATTCGCCCCACCACACAGCTTGGCAATGGTAAAGTTTTATTGCAATATTTTTTGCTCAGGGCTGAGTGAAGTTTTTCTGAATAAGAAGAACCATTTTAAACTACTGTTGAATATTAACTGGCTTTTGAAATTAGCTTTTGCCGCAAACTTGATTATGTTTCTCAATGAATTCAACCTAAAGTTATAAAATTTTCTAAAAGGCAAACAGTGCTTAGTACTTATACGAAATTTACAATGCAACAGTCATTCCAACAACTAACACTGACTGAATCGCAAGTAATAGTAAGCTGCTTTACACACTTTCCACGCTATCAAATGCTCAAACGAGAAGCAAGAATTCTATTCCTGAGTATATTTTCTGAACTCGAACTACAGTTCCAGCAGCACTTTTTTTGGACCTTGATGCAATTGCAAAGGAAATCACCATATTTCAAATCTGTTTAACTGAGCAATTGAGGAGCCTCCACCTAACCTTCAATTGGAAGTGATTAATCTACCATGTGATGACATCCTAAAAGGCAAATACCAAGCTTTAACAGAATTCAATACATGCCTTCTAAATGATGAGTATGCTTAATTAAAATCTTATGCTCATGGATTGGCATCAATATTAGGCATTACCTATCTGCATGCGTGAGAAGGCATTTTCAAAGATGAAACTGGTAAGGTCTCACTACAGATCAGTATTAACATATGATCATTTGCAATCAATGCTAATGATAGGAAACCCTCTGAACCCCAATTAAGCAAAATGTTATCCCCAAAAGAATAATTCCATCCTTTTCATTAGTAGACTTAATTACAAAAAAAAAAAAAAAACTCGATTATCACGTTAAATTTTATCAATAAACTTTGTGGAAATTTTGTTTTTTCTCTTCATATAGACATACTTACAGAACATCTTTGATTTTGCCTCTTGGCCCACAGAGTCTGAATTATTTACCATCTGGCCCTTTACAGAAAAAGTTTGCCAATCTATGCCACATAGAGCCTATAGTCTCTTACTGCAGCGCATATAGCTCTTTATTTACACCTATGTCTCCCCAACTAAACTATGCATTACTTTAATGTATGTACATAAAGCAGGTAGGTAGTAAACAATGCCTGGTTTTACATTTAAATATTTGCTAAATGACTGCTGAATAAATGGCTATGAATCTCTAAAAGGGAGGCAGGCAAGAAATAGTTAGCATTCCTCTGATTCATTCCTTCACGTTTCAGAGTTAATTACATCCTGTCTCTCCCACCTAGACTTTTTTTTTCAATTCCAACTTTCTAAAAATGTAACTTCTGCCACTGGTAGAAGATACAAAAAGGGGCCAAGAGGAATCAAGAAACTATTTTGATTCATGCCTATTTCCACCTCCTGGGCTCTCCCCTAAATTTGCTCTCCAGGTTTTCCAATTCTTTGACAGTGAAATAAACTAGAGTAAAAAGACACGTGATAATGCCTATCAGTTATTAACCTGCATTGCTAACCTAGATGCATTCATTAACACTGACATATACCTACTGATCTTTCATCGTTAATTGCTGTTATCAAATACTTACTGTTCCTTGTTCTAACAAAAGTTGACACTTGCTGAGACATTCTGGGCTGTCAATAAGTTCCAGGAGTGCTTTCTCAGCCTCTATTCTTTGTGTAAGATCAGTCCCTATGTAGAGATGAGTACATAATACTTCCAATTCAGCCAAACTCTTGAGAAGAAAAAAAAATTCACATTTTACTTGAGTGAAAAAAAGAAGGTAAATATATTAATCACAGGAAACAAGGGATACAAATATCGTACCTGTATTCATCATTTCAATAAATGTTTACTGCGCTACCACTACTTACTAGGGGTCACAGTGGTGAATCAAAAAAGGCAACTCTCCTACCTCTAAATTATTTACATTAATTGTTCTGTGATTGAAAAGTAAGAGTATAGAAAAAGGAGGACTTGCCTAATCCAAGGGGTTAGAAAAGACTTGCCTGAAGTAGAAACATTTATGCTGACCCGAAAGGGTAAGCATAAGAAAAAGACTAGACAGCAGTCCAGGCAAAGAAACAGAATTTACCAGGGCCCAGAATGGAGCTTAATCATTTCAAGACATCAGTCAGTCAGTGTGATTGGTAAAAAGACAGCAAGGAGATGCCAAATTAAGCTAAAGAGAAGGGTGGGAGGAATTATCAAGTGCAAGTTGCAGATGTTATTCCAGTTTACATTCTTTTTCAGATAGTAAGAACTTCTGTGGTTCCGTCTATAAAAAAGAAAAGATATAAATATACGTTTATGTGGGTCTTCTAAACCAATGCCTCATAATACTGCAGGTGAACTATGTCACAATTTTCAGGAACTATGACTTGACCTATGTTGCGTATAGCAATGTAATAACTAGCTATCATGTTGCAGGCTCCTATTTCATGGACACAAAGAATAACCCATTCTATTTATAAATATAATTTCATCTGAAGATATAGGATACATGGATAAAATCTGAACATTTTAAAATGAGTTCAGTACTCCTCTTGGCTTTTAAGAATTTTTGTTAAAGGCATCTTTACTAAAACAAACTATTTCAGTTTGAAGTTAGAGAATTTCTCTTTGGAGGACAAAAAAAAAAACTGGTACAGATTTCGATGTCAAGTGGGCATTATGATGGTAATGGGATACTCATAAAGAAATGATATTTTTTTAGCCTTTCTGGCCTCAATTTTTATGTGGCAGCCTTACAGCTGTACTAGTCTGAACATTTCCTCAAATGCAAATAGCCCTTTGCCTAATAGGAACACGTAAGAAACACTGCAAGAGATCTCCTCTAGCTCCCTTTATTCTTTTCACTTCTCTCTCCTTCTTAGCTTCTTTATGGCATTTGCCACTTTTTTATCCACGTCAGAGTCCAACATTGGAGACTAGCGAATTTTCTGCTAGAGTGAACATAAAAGCACAAAAGAAAGGTTTCAAATGGATAAATTAAGATAAAGGACCTCAGATGAGCCACATTTTAAACATTTCCTTCACCTAGGTTGGCCCAACAAGCCCTCAGAGTGCTACTACAAACTGCTCATAATATTAAAATGCATAGAAAATTTATTGTTCATGAATACATATGAATTCCCACATTTTCTCCAAGAGTAAGAAACACAGAAATGAAAAGAGCTACCTTTTTCTCTCTCATAACTTGTGATCAACCTCAGAGGTCTTTTCCTTCAATCTAATAAATGTGAAGGGCTGAATTTTGGAGCTGATAGTACCCAGAATAATTTAATGATAAACTGATCCTGCTTCTCATGCATTTATCTAGGTCTAACAGTCTCTGAAGTAGATTCTGTGTACGAAAGGAACAAGGCCAGAAATAGTGACAAGACCTACCTCTTTAAAAACAAAAGGCAGCAAAAAAGTGAGACTGACAACAGTGTCTACCTCATAGGTTTGTGAGAGGATTAAGTCAGGGCCATACAACTTCTGGCACACGGTATACACTGCAAAGACTAGTTGTTTATTATCAGTGTTACCCAATAATAACATCGCAATGGGTGGAACTACATCCCCCTAAACGATATATGCAACTCCCAACCTCCAGTACCTTTGAATGTTACCTAATTTGGAAATACGGTTTCTGCAAATCCTTAAATGAAGGATCGAGGGATGAGATCATCCTGGACTTAGAGTGGGCTCTAAATCTAATGATTCATGAGAGGGACATCTGAGATCAGGGACACAAGGGAGAAGGTCATAGGAAGAAGGCAAAAAGACTAGGGTAACGCATCCACAAGCCAAGGAACGTCAAGGACTACCAGCAGCTATCAGAAACTAGGGACAACACAGGGAACAGTTTCTCCCTCGAGGTCTTTAACAAGAGACCAACCCTGTCAGCACATTAGTTTCAGATTTCTGGCCTCCATAACGATCAAAGAATAAATTTTTGTTGTTTTAACCCACCCAGTTTGTGGTAATTTGTCACAACAGCCCCAGGAAACCAAAACAAACATTAATATTAATCAGTTCAATGGTACCTTATGTAAATCTATTTGAAATGATTCTGGAAAAGGTTTGGAAATTTTTTGTCTGTTTTGCCATACTGATTTAAGAGACCTCAATACAGAACAAGTCTGGAGTATATTTAAATACTGTTTATGTCAACAATGTTACCAATTACTCTTTTCCCCAAAGGTATTTTAAATTATTAACCACTGAAAGATAGTGCAAGATGAAAAAGGGAGAAGTTTGAATTTTCTCTTAAGATTAAAACAATATTCTTTCACTGTAGTGACAATTAAACAAATGCCTGTCATACTAAATCATTTTAGAGAAAAGGATACATTCACAAAGATCTTTACCCTGTTGAAAAGCATTATGTAAACATTTCACACAGTTAAACTCACAATGTGATGACTGCTGAGCGACCAGTCAAACTTCTGATTAGTATTTGATTTTGCAGAGAATCTTTCCAGAGACTTTCTTTTTCATGGTGAATTGATAAATTTGCATCTTAGTTGATACTTACTTTGGAAATGGGGTTTACGAAAATCCTTAAATGAGATCATCCTGGACATACATATACATTAATGTCTGAGAATATGTGAGCATAGAATGTTTCAGAGAAATGGATACCTTCTCAATTTGTTGGCAAATCAGTCATGAGTTATTGAAGCTTCTAAAAGGCTTCATGTGAACATCAGAAGACCATGTAACAGGTAGAACAAGTAAAATTGGACATCACCTAACTCCTGTGGATTAACTATTAAACATAAACAGACAGCACCCAACTTCCATAGCCCAGGAGACAATGACATAATCCTGCCTACAGCCTAAATAAGGATCATCCAAGTTACTTTGGACTCATTTCTGGCCTTTGTATTTGACACACAACTCCTAAATGATGTGACTTCTTTCTATACAGTACTTCCCACACATGTATCTATCGACAGGTAAATGCTTAGTAAAAGAAGCAAGACAAAAGAGTATATATTGTATAGTTCTATAGTGGAAGAAAGCAGATCAGTGATTTCTAGCTGGGATGGGAAGAAAGAGTGGGAGAGGAGGATGGGGGAGCAGCAAGGTGGGATTACAAAGGGGCATAAAGAAACTTTCGGGGGTGATAGATTATGTTCACTATCTAAATTTCAGTGAGTTTCACAGGTATATACTTATGTCAAAATTCATCCAGCTGCACATTTTAAATATGTGTAGTTTATTATTTGTCAATTTTACCTCACGAAAGTTGAAAAAGAATTTTTGTTCTGGGGAAAAATATCCCCTAATAGCACAACAATAAATAGATAAACCACAAAAATCCTATCTCAATTAAATTTAAACTATTGTTGATTACTTCCCTATTATCTTTCTTGCCTTCTGGAATTAAACTTCTTGACTACCATTAGTAGAAAATGCCTTCATCCTGAATTTACTCATTTCCCACAAATTCTTTGTTTTTCCCTCCCTTTTTACTACCTTTTCCTGAGCATATCTGAAGGCTTATTCCTGGGTCTCTTAGAACTCTTCCTTCTACAATGAACTGGATAGTATTCGTTTTAGTGCTTTATAGTTTACAAAAGTACTTCCATTTTCTATTTTTTTAAACAAATCCTAAAAAAGAAGACTCCTGTGAAGCACATATTTTAGCACACCCATTTTACAGACAAAAAAAAAACTGAGGCTGAGAGATCAAATATACATATGTTGCTCAAGATCTCACATAAGAGTAAATGGTCAACTTTGAGCTAAATCCAAATCTACAGGCCCCAAGTACATGTTGTCTCTCACCATCCTGCCATCTTGCCACCCTTTATTTCAGTCGTCATCTACCTGCAGATGATGTCCTAGTCCATATTTTCAACCTTGTCTGTTCACCACCTTTACATTCACTTACAAATGTCTTCTTGGAAAGCCAGAGAGATGTTGAAAACAGCCCTAAAATGTCAGAAACGGAATTGAACATACTTTCCCCAGATTTCCACATCAAGTGTCCCTTTGTTCTCAATGGTTTCAAAGATTTAGAACAGAACCTAGATTTACAATCTTGATGTTATCTTTGGCTCTTCCTTCTCCTTAGTCCCTCCAGTATAGTTAAAGAGTTTGGCCTTGCCCAAAGAAAAGTCTGGCCTTTGCCAGACTGTCCAGGTTCCAGGAGGTAATCTATAATCTACGTCTCTGACAGGAGGGTTTTTGCTTAGGGCAGAGGAGTGCCAGAGGGGAGAGGGGGATGCAGCTGGTCATACCCTACAGTCTTAAACTGGTGGCTGGCCACACCAGAAAGACCAACCATGTGTTTTAGGGTGGGGACTTTGGATCACATGGTGTCATTTGACCTAAAGACTGAGATCAATCATATGGCAAATCAACCAGTCAATCATGACCACCTGAAGAAGCCCCAATAAAAACCGCAGAACTCAAAGCTCAAGTGAGCTTCTCTGTGTGCAATACTCAGTGCATACTGCCACACACACATGCTGGGAGAGTAACATGTCCTTCAGACAACAAAAGCTTTGTTTTGAACCCTCCCAGACTCTGCCCTATGTACCTGTCTTTACTCAATTGTAATCTGTGTACTTTCCTGATAACCTAATAAACTGCAACCATGAGTATGATAGCTTTCAATGAATTCTGTGAGTTCTTCTGCTAAATTATCAAACCTGAAGGTGGTAAGGGGAAACTCCCAAATATGCAGTTGGTATTAGAAGGGAGGGCAGTCTTGTGAACTGTGCTCTCAAGCCTCACTGTTTGGCTAATTCCAAGTCTATACCGAATTTGTCATAAAGACCTGCGAATCCTTTTAAAATAAAGTCCTACCTCTATATGATATTCATAGACAGCAGAGCCATAGTACAGTATTTTCTAACTGTGGCCTACAGTGCTCTGGATTTCTTTAGGGGCTTCTTTGGGAATGAGAGTGGAAGCTCTGGAATCCATCCAATTACTTATTAAGTGACCTCAAGCAAACTATTTAAACTTTCTAAACCTCACTTTTGAAATTACAGCTAGTAATACCCACCTCACAAAACAACTGTGAAGATTAAGACAAAAAAGATGACAGAAAGCTTAACCCAGTGCCTGGCACATAGCAGATCAACACAAATAATCTCTTCAGTTAATTATAAAACACCGTATTGGTCTTCTGTGTATAATTTCTCCCATTCAAATCCATAATGCCAGCATCCTCCCCAGACCTCCTTCTCGTCATGTTACCATCATGCTCAAATAGTTCACAATCACATCTAGATAAAATCAGGTAGCCTGGCTGGGTATTAAGAAGCATGGCTATAGTTTCAGGTTCTGGAAAAATCCTGAAAGCAAAAAACAATCACCCAACTGTATCTCCTAAATTTTTCCTAATGCTGTCTCTCAATTCTCTTTAAACTCTCCATGTTACATCTAAAGAGCCTACCTCTTACTTGTTCCCCCAAATATCTTTCTTCAATCTGTCCTCTGTCCCCTAACCTGGACTGTCTCCTCTCAGATAATCCAGATCCATTTCTTCCTCTACAACAGAGTACGCTGACCCACAGCTTCCTAACTAGAATGCATGTGCCTTGAATAGGTTATAGGTATGTCTGGGATATTGATGCCCTTGCCCTCTGGCCAGTCAGGCTTTTGGTTATGAGCAGTTTATATCAATGAACCACACAATTACCGTTTCTTATGTTTACCATGTGAAAAATACTGTGGAGCAATGACATAACCTGCCCTTACACAAATCCGTTTCTTTACTCATAATAATGACGTAATTTTTTTTTTTTTACTAACTACCCTGTTGGGTAGATAACAGTTAAGATATTGGTATGAAAGAATATGGAATTATGAGTTATTAGAACTACTCTTAATTCTGTACCCTTGAGCAAGTCACAATCGTTCTAAGGTTCAGTGTCTTTGGGAATAAAATGTAGATATACGCACATACAGTGAGGCGACTGGTTCCAGGACCCCTGGCAGATATCAAAACCCAAGGATGCTCAAGTCCCTTATATAAAATGGCATAATATTTGCCTATCTACAACCTATGTACATCTTCACTATACATTTTTTTCCCCATATACATTAAATCAACTCTAGATTACTTACAATGCCTAATACAATGCACATGATATGTAAATAGCTGTAAATTCAACGTAAAAGCTATGTAAATAGTTGCCAGTGTGCAGCAAATTCAAGTTTTTTAGAACTTTCTGGAATTAAAAAAATATATATTTTCAATCCACATTTGGTCAGATTCACAGATGCGAAACGCGTGGATACAGAAAGCCAATCGTACATATATATATATATATGTATCTCAAGCTAGCAGCAGGGTTCAAAATCTACAACAAGCATGCGCAAACTCAAATATGTTAGGTACCAGTTACCAACAGTAACAAAGGCTGCTTGAGTTAACTGGGTAACAATATGATCCCACAGGCTGAAAACAATTCAAACTGAGAAGGTTCAGAGTTTTTTTTTTGGCTCCTCAAACTGTCAGATCTTTTATTTGTCCAGCTCTACTTTTAAGCTGCCCAGAGCTGCCATGAAATATATTCCTGGGAAACCAATTTGGGTAGTTTTGGCAGTAGCAGCTAATTTTTCCAACACTACCTAAGTATGACAAAGTCTTCCAGGACCAGAAGATTTACTAGTACACATCATCCTTCCAAGTCTGAAAACATTCCAAACTTTCACCATCCTTTTTAATTCACCCTCAAGATTTACTGAACTATGAACATCTGTTTACCTATTTACAATCCCTAAGTCCTCCCTGTGCGATTCTTCCTGTGAAGATTTCTCAAAGGGCATACTAAAATGGTAATAAATAGTATTATTTTGACCTGGAGACGCATAGAAATGACAAGGAGTCAAAAGGTAATGTGTCAGGCTCACAACCTCCTGAGCTGTCAATTACCTGACAGGAGTGGCTGGTTGAAAAGAAAAAGACCTTTTGGAAGACTTGGTAAGTAATGGGTCACTGTAGTCACAGAGGGTCCAAAGAAATCTATAAAGGGATGTGACACTTAGATACACTGTCATATTATGAAATTGCTTACCTCTCCAAAGTCATCTCCTGTCATCCAGTCTCTCCTACTCCCTTCCCTTTTATATGGACCCTAGGCTCCAGCCAGACTGAACTTCCTGCTGTGCGCCACGGTATTCCTTAATTCTTTGCCTTGGATCACACTCCCTTTTGCCTCTATACCCATTCCCTTCTTCTTCGTCTGGCCAACCTCTACAATTATTTCAAGATCCACTAGACTGCAAGTTCCCTGAGTGTACAAGTCATAAAGTTTTGCTAGAGCAGTATCTTAAGTGCCTAGCAAAATAGGAAGTAAATAAATAAGTGGATGAACGGAAGCTCAAAAAAGCTTGCCTGAGAAGCATAGCAACTCTGCCTCACTCCTTCCCAACACACACACACACACACACACACGGTTAACTACTACTTTTCAATGTTCCCCCTGATATCCTGTGATTAACTGTGTATCACTTTTCACATGTACCGCAATTGTCCGTGAATTCCATGAGGGCAAGGATGGATAAGATGATGTAATCCCTTACCCCAGAACTTTGCACAGTGCTTGGTAGGGGGAGGGGGTACTCTCTATAATTATGTCTGTTGAATGAATAACTGGATGCATATGCCATAGTGCCCGAGAATACGTGAGCCTTCTTCCTCAAGAATCCCATCCGGACCATCTCTGCGCTCCTAGCGCGCGCGCCCTGCTCCCGTTTCTTCCTCCAATCAGGCTGCAGCCGAGCCCTCCTTCGCAACTCCCTATAGATACAGCCCTGGCCCGCTCTGGCCAATTAAAGTCCAACTGCTGCGCTGCTCCTTCGGCGGACCCATGCCCCATCTCGAGCCCCTGAGTGTGTAGAGGCTGATCACGGAGCCGCGGCCGGCGGCGCGGCGGGAAGGCTGGTCCTGCCCGGCTCCCACCTGCCTGGGAGCCGCCAAAGCCGCCCTGGACGCCGCGCGGCAGCGCCGGGGAGGGCAGGCTCCCGCGCCGCTGGTCCTCAACATCCGCACCTCCCCCGAGGGGCGAGCTCCTAGCCTGGCTCCTGCCCCTCCACCCGCCACTCCCGAGCTCGGGCCGCCCCTTCCCCGGGCCCGGGCTCGGGCCCAGGGTGTGCAGCCCAGGCCAGTGCCCGGGGCCGGGGGCCGGGGGCTGGGGCTCTGGGGCTCCGGGCCGCCCACCCTTGGCCCCGCGGCCTCCGCCGCCGGCTCGGCCCTCAGTCTCCAGACCCCAGCGTCCCGCAGGGTTCCCGGGGCGGCAGAGCGGGGATCCCGCGGCGCAGAGCGCACTGACCTGGAAGTGCAGCGCCATCTTCCCGGGAGGCGGCGCCCGTCGGCGCCCCGAGCGCCCGAGGAGAGGGAGCGTAGGCGGGCGCCGCGGAAGCCCCAGCCGCCCGCGGGGTCCCTGCGCCGCTCGCTCGCCTGCTAGTCGCCTCAGCCGCGCGCGGCCTCAGCGTTCGAAGCTCCGGACAGGGCGGGGCCGGGGGCGGGGCGGGGCGACGGAGGAGGCGGCGCGCGCAGAGCGGCCCGAGAGGGGTGGGGCTTGGAGTCTCAACCGCCCCTCGCGCTCAAGTTTTAACCGCCCGTGGCTACCTCAGGTGAGTCGAGACCTCTGACCTCTGTCCTTTGACACAACCATGACAACCCAACTGTCAGGCAGGACTCCTGACTCTCACATCTCCCGCAGACTCTCTTGACTTCTAACCCCTACAGCACAACTATTGCCTGTGGCTTCTGACTTCCCCATCTCCACAACTTTTCTTGTCCCCTGACACCCACTTGCCCTGGTAATCAGCCGTAACCTTTGACCCCTACGTGCCAACTGCAGTTTTTGACCCTTGACTCCCAGAATCCAACTTCCACTCTTTTCAAACTTTATTTTGGTCAAAATTAAACTGACACTATCTACATGTTGTTAAGTTGTAAAATTTTACTCCACCTCTTCTTGTCTCTATTTCGTTTAAAGGGAACTTATATTTCACTGTAAATGATTCCATTGCAGTGAGAATTTATTTGAGAAGTAGGTCAAAGTCACTCCTTTCTGGTGCTCTTCACTTCCTCTTGAAGTTTGACACTTCTAGATGAGGTCATTGTACTTAAGTGTGAAAAAATTCATGTAAATACTTCTTATAGTTCAGGTTTACTAGTGACAAATTCTCTCGGCTTTTGTTAACATGAAAATGTCTTTATTTCATGTACATTTTTAAGGATAGTTTTGCTGGGTATAGAATTCCATTTTGGCTTTTTACAATTTTTTTTTGCATTTTAAAAATGTCTTTCCTTTGATTTCTGGTTACCATCGTTTCTGTTCAAAAGTTAGCCATCAGATTGTTGCTTCTTTGAAGGTAATGTGTCTCAGCCTCCTGCCTCTTCTACTTAAAAAGTTTTTTCTTTCTTTTTGGTTTTCAGCAGTTTGAATGTGATGTAGTTGTGTGAGTGTGCATGTGATCCTTCTTGGGATTCATAAGGCTTTTTAAATATGAAATCTGATGTTTTTCACAATGTTTGAGAATTCCCAGTCAGTATTTCTTTAAATATTGCTTCTGTCCCTTTCTCTCTCTCTTCTCCCTCTAGAACTCCAATTTCATGTATATTAAACCTTTTAGAGTTTTCCATATGTCTCTTATACTCTTTTCTGCATTTTTGGCCTCTTTCCTCATTGTGCTTTAATATCTATATTTTTACCGACCTTTCACCCAATTCAGTAAAACTCTGTTCTTTTATGTCTGAGCTGCTTTACAACCCCTCTGCTGAATTCTTAATTTTAGTTATAATATTTTCAGTTCCATAATTTTCATTTGTCTCCTCCCCTTCCATTTTTTGAATAGATTTCAAGACTCTGGTGAAATTCTTTATCTTTCCTTTATTTTCTTGAACATTTTAATCATCTTATTTAAAGCTCCTATCTGATAACTTCAATACCTGAATCAGCTCCTGGGTTTTAGTATTTGATCCTATTTTTTCAAGTGTGCCTCAAAATTTCTTACTAAATGTCAACCAGTGTGGAAGAAAAACTATAGAGGTTCTGGATAACAGATTTCTCCAAAGATGTTTTATTGTTGTTGTTATTTGTTTGTTTGTTTTTAACTGTAGTAGGCACATAGAATACCAGTGGATCACTTCAATCTAGTTGAAGCATGGCTTTATGCTCTTAAACTCAGGTTTATTTCAGTTTTACCCGTATTCCTCGGTTCTGATCCCTAATAGATCTTACAACTAAAAGCCTGAGATGTTTACTCAAGCCACGCTATTGGCTTGAACTCTAATCCCTGTCTCCCCAACACTGTGCAGCTGCTGAAATCTCTGTTCAACTCTTTAGATGCTCCTGTTCTGCTGTTTCTTTTTTTTAAATTTTTTTTTATTGAGATATAGTCAGTTTACAATGTTGTGTCAATTTCTGGTGTACAGCATAATGTTTCAGTTGTACATATATTCCTTTTCATAATTCTTCACTATAGGTTACAACAAGATATTGAATATAGTTTTCTCTGCTATGCATTATAAACTTGTTGTTTATCTATTTGACATACAGTGGTTAGTATCTGCAAATCTCAAACTCTGAATTTCTCTCTTCCCACCCCTTTCCCACCCTGGTAACCATAAGTTTATTTTCTATGTCTGTGAATCTATTTCTGTTTTCTAGGTAAGTTTATTTGTGTCTTTCTTTTTTAAGGTTCCACATATGAATGATATCATATGATATTTTTCTTTCTCTTTCTGGCTTACTTCACTTAGAATGATGATCTCCAGGTCCAGCCATGTTGCTGCAAATGGTATTATTTTATTCTTTTTATGGTTAAGTAGTATTCCATTGTATAAATATACCATAACTTCTTTATCCAGTCATCTGTCAATGGACATTTATGTTGTTTCCATATCTTGACTATTGTAAATAGTGCTACTATGAACATTGGGGTGCATGTATCTCTTCCGATTAGAGTTCCCTCCAGATATATGCCCAGGAGTGGGGTTGCTGGATCATATGGTAAGTCTATTTTTAGTTTTTTGAGGAATCTCCATACTGTTTTCCATAGTGGATGCACCAAACTATATTCCCACCAACAGTGTTGGAGTGTTTCCTTTTCTCCACACCCTCTCCAGCATTTATCATTTGTGGGCTTTTGAATGATGGCCATTCTGACTGGTGTGAGGTGATACCTTGTTGTAGTTTTGATTTGCATTTCTCTGGTAATTAGTGATATTGAGCATTTTTTTCATGTGCCTGTTGGCCACTTGCCACTTGTATGTATGTCTTCATTGGAGAATTGTTTGTTTAGGTCTTCTGCCCATTTTTTGGATTGGGTTGTTTGTTATTAAGTTGTATGAGCTGTTTATACATTCTGGAAATTAAGCCTTTGTCAGTCACATCATCTGAAAATATTTTCTGTCATTCTGTAGGTTGTTGTTTTGTTTTGCTTATGGTTTCCTTTGCTGTGCAAAAGCTGATAAGTTTAATTAGGTCTCATTTGTTTATTTTGGCTTTTATTTCTATTGCTTGGGTAGACTGCCTAGGAGAACATTGCTAAGATTTATGTCAGAAAATGTCTTGCCTATGTTTTCTTATAGGAGGTTTATAGTATCTTGTCTTATGTTTAAGTCTTTAAGCCATTTTGAGTCTATTTTTGTGTATAGTGTGAGGGAGTGTTCTAACTTCACTGATTTACATGTGGCTGTCCAGTTTTCCCAACACCACTTGCTGAAGAGACTGTCATTTCTCCATTTTATATTCTTATTTCCTTTGTCAAAAATTAATTGGCTATAAATCTGTAGGTTTATTTCTGGGCTCTCTATTCTGTTCCATTGATCCATATGTCTGTTTTTGTGCCAAAACTATGCTGTTTTGATTATTGTAGCTCTGTAGTATTGTCTGAAGTCTGGGAGGGCTATTCCTCCAGCTTCATTATTTTTTTTCAGTATTGCTTTGGCAATTCTGGGTCTTTTGTGATTTCATATAAATTTTAGGATTATTTGTTCTAGTTCTGAAAATGTCCTGAGTAATTTGATAGGGATCTCATTAAATCTGTAGATTGCTTTGGGTAGTATGACCACTTTTACAATATTAATTCTTCCAATCCAAGAGCATGGAATATCTTTCTATTTCTTTAAATCACCTTGAATTTCCTTAATCAATGTTTTGTAGTTCTCCATGTATGTCTTTCACCTCCTTGGTCAGATTTATTCTTAAGTACTTTTTTTTTTGGATGCAATTTTAAAAAGGATTGCTTCTTTACTTTCCTTTTCTGATATTTCACTGTTCTCCTGAGTTTCTTAAAGTCACTCTTTGTACCTGTACATCTTAAAAACTGACTGATGATTTGAGGGAAATCTGTACACAGATTTTGGGGCTCACATCTCTGCAGTTTGCTACTGTTTAGAATTTTGTCCCTCAAATCCCAGCTGCTTTTGTTCCCAAACTCCCATGTCTGCTCCTAGTCTGGGGGGTGGGGGTGTGGTGGGCAGAGAGGGCTGAGGAGAAGCTGAGGTGAATGTGGATCTTGCCCTAGGTGCTCTCATGCTCTCAAGGATTGAAGCTGATCAAGTCCTGCCTTTATTGGTTGTTCTCCAGTAACTTGAAGCAGTTATTTTATATATATATATGTATATAAATTTATACATATAAATATATATGTGTATATAGTTGTTGATACATGGTGAATTATTGTTAAATATATATTTCTTTATAGTTGTTATATATGTAATATAGTTGTTAAATAGAGATATTTGTTCTGCTTTTATCATTGTTTTCAGTGGGAGGTCTAATCTCGCATAAGCTAATTCGTTATGACAAGACTCTTTGCATCTTCCATTCTTCACACTTGATTTTCATAGGTTGCCCGGAGTCCATGAATCCTCATCTCTACAGCTCAACTCCTCAACTTTAAAATCTTCCATCCCTCATCCTGCCATTTTGTACTCCTAAATCCTAAAGGTTTCGATTTCTATATCTTAACTTTTATTTCTATGTCCCAAGACATTTGATATCCAATCTCATTTGTGATTCCCACATCCCAACATTTCTGACTCTCACATCCTAAGCACCAGTGTTGATTACTGACCTCCCTATTACCTCTGCCGCACAGTAAATACCCCATTATTTTAACCGCCTATTGCCTTTGCCTAACTTCTAGATCCCAACCACACTATAAAGCTATTGTTTTAAAATAGCATCTCTATTACCTCAATTTTTAGGTCATCACGAGAGGAACAATTACTCCAGATTTGATTATTTAGCTTTTTCTTTTCCCACTCCAGAATTTCCTTGGCACAAATGAAAGGTTGTGTGTGACAAGAACAGCAGCTGACTATTCTGTGGATTCACCAGGTAATTCTGGAAGTGAGAAACCAATTATTTTTTCCCTTTAAATTTGAGTGACTATGTAAGATTTCTGTTTTTAATTAACACTCTCTTCCATGATTTTCTGTCAACAAAATACGTGCACAATTCCATATATTTTTTGTCAATTAACAAAATTTAAGATAGAATTGTGTCATTACAGCTATTAAAATCAGCACAGAAGATGCTCCAGGATGTCAAATAATTCATCTCTACCACAAAACTCAATTAAAGGAGGGACATTTAGCGCCCTTAGGAATTACACAATTATCTTCCTTTATAGCAACTAGCCTTCTAAAAAAGACAAATAGATCTTTATCTTTGTATCTTTTCAGGGGATTCAATTAACATTTGTAATTCTGATGCTTTAGGAAATTCATCTAGCAACTCAGAGTTTGGAGTTGTTATTTCTAAGGTCAGGATAACAGTAAGTCTATTATTTAGAAATTTCACAAGAAGTGATATTGAGATGAGACAAGCAAGCAGTGTTTAGGAAAACAGACATGTAGCCAGATAACCTGGATTAGGATGCCAGCTTTCTCACTTACTAGCTGTTAAACTTTGTGCAGTTACTTAATCTCTCAGTGCCTTCATTTCCTCAACTATAAAGTGGAGACTAGTAGTATCTATCTCATAGGTTGCAGTGATGACTACATGAGGTAATATTATATAAAGTACTTAGTATCTGGCAAATAAGTGCTACATAAATACTGATTTTTATTATCAAGTAAATTCATATCATTCTTTCAATATCATTAAACCAATATATTTAATGGAATGACATTTTAATTTTAATCAAACAGAGTAAATTATTCCATACTTTTTTACTTTGTAAATGTACAATCAAGCTGGATATTTCCTCATTGTCCCTCCTACCCAACCTGGCTTCTCAGTCCTGGAAATTTCTGAAAGTCTGTGACATTACCGACATTAACAGTATTTCTAGTTCGTGTTTTCATAAACAGTGGGACTGAAACTTCAAAATCTCCAACTAAAATTCTCACTTTCTGAGTACTTAAAATGTGAAACCTATGATCATTTATTTTTGCAGCACATGTAAACAAAATATAGGAAACATTAATACACATTTCCCTTAACTTATTTGACAAATGTAATTCAATTAAATACACTTAGTGAGATTGCTTAATACCTCAATAGGCTTGGAGAATCCAGCAGAGGGCAGGCAGGTGAGAGAAATAAGAGAATGCATCCAAAAAAATTCAAATTTATGTAAAACCCCTCCAAAACACAGTAGTCACATAAAATATTTACCTGTGTTTATTTCTTTCATGTTGGTCGATTTCATCTATATTTTTGTTTTGTCAAAAACAAAACTTTAAACTTCATTTATTGAAATACTCAGTGTAAAACCAGAGTAACACACACAAAATTTTTTTCTTCACTGGTGACATGGATATCAGTTATTTTATAATCTTTATTTTATATTGATACTAAAAACTATACGCACTTTTTCTTTAACTGATTTTCACTTTTAACACCCTGGCAATAATAAAGGCATACTGCTGTGTATTAGTAATGCCATTATTTTGACAAATAAAAATTAATGTTTCTCATTCTGTATATTGCCATGTATTACTTATATATTAGTTCTTCCACATAATAATAATAGTTTAAAGCATTGATATGTAAGCAAGATAGTAGCATTATGTTAATATGTTTCCTGTAAGTTACTGCTAAGCAGGATCTTGATAAAATGTGACCTAATATGAAATGATATTAGATCAATTAAGCAGTATAATCTTTCTGAAAAAGCAGTTTTGCAGAATGTATATCAGAAACCTTGAAAATATTTATCTTCACCCACCTTCTAGAAAGTGATTCTAACAAATAGCCTAATTTTTTGGAAGAGTTTTATATGCAGAGATATTTATTACAGCATGATTTACAATAGGAAGAAACAGACAGCTTAAATAAATTATGGTACAGCATATGACAGAATCCTATATGGTTCGTTAAGAGATATTTATGGAGAGTTTTGTTAAAAAAAAGAAAGAAAGAAAAGAAAAGTGGAAAATGCTATGTTGTAAGGTTAAGTGTAAAGGGGAAAATGAAACAATATATCATTTCAATCAAATGAAAAAAGGCATAGAAAAAAAATAAATGGAACAGAATACAAACAAATGTTAACTGTGCTATCTTATGAATGGTGAAATTAACAGGTGATTTTTCCTTCATCATGTTTCTGTGTTTTCAAGATTTCCTAAAATGTACATTATTCATTTTTATAATTAGAGAAAAACGTGATGTAACAAAAAATCAGACCGAAAGAGATTACTGTTAATCTTATTAAAGAAGTACTTATTAAAGAAGTGCTGATGGCAGGTGTATATGTTTGGAGAAAGGCCAATTAGAAAAGTTGAACTTGACCAGACAGGCAGTTTTGCCACAAATCTTTTTTAGAATAAGGCTAAGTATGGATGTGGTGTATGTGTGTGTGTGTGTTTGTGTGTGTATGTGTGTGCATATAATGTTTTAAAATAATGCAGGCTTTTTTTAAGGACCCAGATACTTAATTTTATTCAGTTTTTAATGTTTGGAAAATAGTATTGTTTTGCCATTTACATTTTTTAAAAGCTACTCTGCTTATCATCCAACTCTAAAAGACTATGATTGATTCTTTTAAAATTATGAAATAGTGATTTGTTGAAGACATGGCATGTTAACAGTCCTGCCAGCCTAAAAGCTCTGTGACTCTTGACTTTTTTTTTTTAATCAGAGAGGTCACTGATGACTCTCTAGTTGACTACAAAAGAGACAACTGTCAATGAACATGGAAACTTAGGCTTTAAGTGCTACCTGGAAGATATCGGACAGTGTGGCTATCATAGCACACTGGCCACTTTCAGAGGAAGCCAGAGCACTTTCAGTGTACTGAGAAGAGCGAAACAGGATAAAGCTCTTCTCCATCAAATATGCAAAGAATTGGGCATGTAAATTAACCTTGACAGGTCTTGCCAACAGCTGCTGGAGAAGGACAACCTCCTTTTCCAGTTCTGGTATCATGTGCTGATAGTATTTCCTTGACTCACAAAGGGTCATATCATAGTTAAATAATGCAGTCTTAAATTGAAATTGAGATTATAAAATGTGTTATCTGTAAGGAAATAGAGAGATTCCCTTAGAGAATCTGTCACCATTTATAGCCCATTTTATGCACATAGCTACTTCCCAGAAATAGGCATGTCCCATTTTCAAGTGCTTTCTTCTAAAAGATTTCCGTAAAATGTTTAAGTCTATATCATTGAGAGCAATACTGTTTAATTGTTTTTAGAGCAAAATTAATTTGGAATAAAATATAAAACTAGGTCCTTCACATACTAAGAAAAAAGTAAAATGAAAAAGAGGTGGATGAGTCAGTGTGACAAAATATTGGTAATTATTGAATCTGGGTGATGAGTCTATAAAGCTTAATTATACTGTTTTTCTCTATTTTTGAGGAAGCCTGAAAATTCTTATAATAAAAATCAGTAACAGTTCAATGACTTTATGGTTTACTGTGAAAAACCTCAATTCTGTACTGTGAGTTTAGTTTTAGAATCTTACTTTTCCAGTTTTACCTATTACTACTTGCACTTAAGCACCCTATAATGCTATGGTGAATGATTTGTGTAGAATTATTGTATTCCGTGCTTTTCTTACACTGTTTCCTCCACTTAAATGTACTTTCCACCCACATTCCAAGAATTCCCCAGAGATGTGGTTTAAAAATTTGTTAATACAAACATAGTCCCTGACTTACAATGGTTCCACTTAATGATTTTTCAGCTTTGCAATAGTGTGAAACTGGTAACGCATTCAGTAGAAACCTTGCTTTGAATTTTGAATTTTGATTATTTCCTAGGCTATTGATATGGGGTATGGTACACTCTTGTGGTGCTGGGTAGCATCAGCAAGCTGCAGCTCCTAATCAGCCATGTGATCACAAAAGTAAACAACCAATAAATATACTTACAACCATTCTGCACCCATACTACTATTTTTTTTTTACTTTCAGTACAATATTTAATAAACTGCGTGAGATATTCAACATTATTATAAAATAGGCTTTGTGTTAAATGATTTTTGACCAACTGTAGACTACTATAAATGTTCTGAGCATGTTTAAGATAGGCTAGGCTAAGCTATGATGTTCAGGAGGTCAGGTGTATTAAATGCATTTTCGACTTAGTATATTTTCAACTTATGTTGGGTTTATCAGTATGTAACCCCATCATAAGCTGAGGAAGATCTGTAGTAACTACTACAGGCATACCTCAAAGATATCTGCGGGTTTGGTTCTAGACCATTGCAATAAAACAAGTTTCGCAGTAAAGCAAGTCACATGAATTTTTTGGTTTCCCAGTGCATAGAAAAGTTATCTTTACACTATACCATAGTTTATTTAATATGCAATAGCAGTATGTCTAAAGGAATAATGTACATACCTTAATTTAAAAATACTTTATTGCTAAAAAAGGCTAACCATCATCTGGGCCTTCAGTTAGTTGTAGTAATGGCATCAAAGATCACTGATCACAGATTATTGTAACATATATAATAATAATGAAAATGTTTGAAATACTATGAGAATACCAGAATATGACCCAGAGACACAGAGTGAGCAAATGCTGTTGGAAAAATGGTGCTGATAAGATGTCGGACACAGGCTTGCCACAAACCTTCAATTTGTAAACAACACATTATGTGTGAAGTGCAAAGAAGCAAAGCACAACGGAACGAGGCATGCTTGTATTTTTTGAGAGCCTACTCTGAGCAAGGCAATGTGCTGGGTGATTGACGTATATTCATTATTAAACTATCCTGAGATACTCCTGAGAAGGTATGGCAACAGGACCAAAGAGGTAAAATAATTTACTCACAGTCTTTTTCACTCTGAAGCATATTATGCTATTTATCTATTTATTTATTTAACCACACCAGTGCGTGTCAAACCTGAGAATAAATTGGGATCATCTGGAACAATTGTTTTAAAATACAGAATAATGAGGCACACCCCCTGTATCCTGATTTTTTTTGGCTGCATTTGGGTCTTGCAGTTGGTCCTTTCATCAGGGTGTCAAGATGAGTCTATAACTTGTAATCTTCGAATCACACTTTGAGAAACACTGCACCACCATCCTTTTTCTTTACCACCATGTATAGACCTCTAAGTCATATTGATGCCTTCATACACATGAAATGGTTTTGTAAATCTTCTAACACCTTAAATATGTGAGGTATTATTGTATTGGCTGACATGATTTCAATGGAAATGTTTTAATTATATCAAACTTGAATTTTAAAAAGTGACCTGGAGGAAAGAACTCATTAACATTATCAACAAATATACTAATATATTGACTGTGTGAACTGTGCAAATACTTCACATACTTACATTGAAATATGCCTATTATCACCAGGAAGGAATTTTATCTGGCTCTTTCTTCCACCCCAGATGTGGTGTTGGATGGACTGAAACTTTACAACCAAAAATGACATCATTTCAAGTGAAGTTCTCTGTATCTTGAGGAGGCAAAGAAATAATAGGACTTACAAGAAAAAAAATAAGTAAGTGAGAAATGTGTGTTAAAAAATGGTCCTAATGTGTAAAGAAATGTTTTTGGAAATAATTTGTTCATGTATAAATTCAATTGGTACAAATAATTGGGACCTTTTTAAATTCATGTAGTCTCGGTTAGACTTTCAGCCAAAATTGCTCCAAAAATACATGTGTTTATGCAGCCTGGAAAGGGGACTTCCAATGACAGAGAAATCTTGCATTATAAACTTATTCAGAGATGCTTGTTATTTAAATGAGCATGGACTATTTAGGGTGGTTAAAATTTCCAAAAAGACTTGGTAATAATGAAACTGTGAAGTGTGCTGTACTAAGTTGGGTGGGGGATGCTGAGAAGGAGAAAAATAGGAAACTAATGGGGGGAAATGGCCCAAATATCTGATAAGGGACTTGTATCTAGAATATATAAAGACAATTACAACTCAGTAATAGAGGACAACCCAATTAAAAATGGGTAAAGGACCTGAATAGGAATTCCTTCAAAGAAGAAATACAAATGACCAGTGAGCATGTGAAAAGATGCACAGCATCATAAGCCATTGGGAAAAGTAAGTCAAAACTATGAGAGATCATTTCACATACACTAGGATGGCCGTAATAGAAAAAAGGTAATAATTGTTGGTGAGCATGTGGAGAAACTGGAACCCTGATGACCCTCTGTTGGGAATGTAAAATGTTGCAGGTGCTTTGGAGAACAGTCTAGAAGTTCCTTAAGTAGTTAAACAAGGAGTTAACCATATGATGCAGTATTTCTACCTGTAGGTATATACCCAAGGGAAATGAAAGCACGTCCACACAAAAATGTGTACACTAGTGTTTATAGTAGCATTATTCCTAATAACCAAAAAGTGAAAACAACCCAGACGTCCATCAACTGAAGAATGATTTTTTTTAATGTAGTATTTACATACAGTGGAATAATAGCAATAAAGAAGAGTGAAGTACTGACACATGCTACACCGTGGATGAACCTTAAGAACATTATGTTAGGGAAAGAAGTCAGTGCCAAAGGATCACATATCGCATGATTCCATTTATCTGAAATGTCTAGAATAAGAAAGCCCATTGAGACAAAAAGATTAGTGATTGTCTAGGTCTGGACAGATGGGATGATTGGAGGGTGATGACAAAGAGAGGAGTAGGGTTTCTTTTTGGGGGTAGTGAAAATATAAAATTGTGGTGAATGAAATTGACTATGGTGATGGATGCACAGCTCTGTGAATATACTAAAAGTGATTACATTGTACACTTTAGATGAGTGGATTGTACAGTATGGGAAATATATCTCCATTAAAACAGTTAACAAAAAGGGACCATATCAAAAAACACAAAAACTGTTTTTATAATATAAGGGATAGAAATAGTCATTACTCCAGGGTGTCATTTTCACTGTGTGGATGGGAGAAGAAAAATGTATTTTTGAGCACTTCTGTACCAAGCTTTGTACAATTCGTATTTAACACTACCAGTTGGCAAGGTAGATATTTTCTTAGTTTACAGGTAACTTCAAAGATCGGAAACACCTTTCTCAAGGTCAGTCACATAGTTAAGTGGCAGGGCCCATAATTGAATAAGATTTGTCTGTAAGTAAGTTTTTTTTCCCATTACATCATAACTAGCTTCATAATTTTATTTCAATAATGGAGCTAAATCTCAAACAGACTCTTTATTCAGAAATGAAATACAACAACTAAGAATATGGTAAATTCTATTTTGATGTTATTTTTTTTAATCACATTAAAAATATCCTAAACTTCTAGAGTTGCCTCAGAGGACATTTTTATCCATTTAAAGAATAAAACTTAAAATATATGCATATGCACATATTCAAGTAATATTTAACTATGTTTACTAAAAATTCTTTCTGAAAAATAATGCAATATTATTGTTGCATAAGTGATTCAACTTTTGGAAATTGACATTTATAGCCCAGGGTACAAAAATTGAGTCCAACTATGTGAATTTTCTTGCTCACTTATTTAGCTATTTGTTGTAGTCTTTATAGCAGTTGATACAAGCTGACATTGTATGGTTATTTGATGGCTGGTACGGTTCTAAATGCAGATAGTTTTTATAAATTTTATATTCTATAGCTTCTACTTCTTAATATTAAGTGTTTTTTTCATTAGCAGTAATCTCGGGAAATCAGAATCAGTCAATTTAACATTAAAGTAATTTTTCGTTTTTGTTCTGGGAAGGCAGGAATGTCAGTGCCAAGGGCACCAAATAAAAAACCAGAAATCACATAAATCCCCCTTTTCAAGGGCAAAACTACTCTATGTGACCCTTGGAAGTATTAGTTTGTGAACATCCAATGAAAAATAAATGGGATAAGAAATAAAACAAAAAGTGAACTGGTGTTAAATTGTTGCTTTTCAACATTAGGGAATACATTTTATATTGAGAAACTCATAAAGAATAGATGATTTAGCTTAGCTCTCCTAACCAGCAAATTTTCTGTCCTAGCTTGTGTTAAAAGCTTCCAATATTTGGTAATACTTTACTTTTTTGTTTTTTCTCTTTGGGGAATATTTTATGATTGCTAACAATAGTAACCTTTTTTTGGACTTAAATGAATCAAACCTCTTTAGTTTTAATGCTGAATTGTCCACAAACCAATTATTCCATTCTTGGCTAAAGGAAACTATGATATGACTTCACTGCTCCAGCTAATACCACATATTAATCAGCAAAGCTGGCCCTTTAATTTTCCTGTGTATTACAGACTTAATCTACTCACAGTAACCTGTGCTAATATCACTCATGACAAACCTACCTGTCTTGTCTGCAAGAGGTCTCACAGAGTTTCTACAGCTCGAACATGCTCAAAGTTCAAACTCAATCTATTACATTATCTGCCAAAACCCCAAAGAAAATCACACCCAATGGACTGTTAAACCACATTAGGTTTGTATTATTTAGCTCAAGAACACTGAATCAGAGTTAAGTAAATGCTGCTTTGAAAGTATTTTAAGCGGTTCTAGCTTGTTTTTGCTGATAAGTATATATATATATATATCAGTATGTAAAAATAACTGCAAATTGTTTCTTATGAATGTAGGAAAATCATCATTATGTTGGCAAAATGGTCATTTGGCAAAGCATGTGGATTCACACCATTACAGGAAGGTATTAACATAAATTAACAGAGTAATGGTTAACTATGTTTTTGTAAATGTGGTCAATTTTTAAAGGCTTGTCACAAGATTCTGAAAGAATCCTACTTGCTGAATTAATTTTCTTATACTTTAACTTCGAATGGTGCTATTATTCATGTAGAATAGAATATAGAATTCTAATTCATGCAGAATTGGAATGTAGAAGGAATAACCAAATCAAGAACAGTAAGATTTGTATACCCAAATCATTGACATTGCTAGTCCTTTTAGACTCAGCCTTAGGAACTCACAAATTACACTAAAAAGTTGTGAATCAATTATTAGAAATGATGTAGAAGATTCCTGAAAACTAGCTTTGATGACCTTAAAAATGATACCTGGGGAGCTACCCTAATTTTAAAAGGTTTTTTCAAAGTAGGCTCTGGAAAACTTAGTCTTATGAATACCCATTAATAATAAATATGATAATGCTATCAGAATCATTGTACTTCAAGTGTTCCTGTAGTTCTAGTAAGTACCCTGGAGAAAACAACCATTGTTTCTCATTTACAACAGAATACATTCACAGTAATAGGTTAGGGCTGATTGGAGATGTTATTTTGAATACGTGGGTCTGAGGCAAAAATAATCTCTTTGCTAAGCTCTGTAATTCTCAAGAGTTTTGAGTTTCAGCACATCCAGTACTACGGCGCTCTGCAAACTGCATCTGTGTCTGCAATTCTAATACTGAGTTAGAAGGGGTTGACATTATTGTAGTGAGGACATTGCTGGTTAAGCCTTCTTTCATCCCGGGAATCTCCTTCTTGGAGATCTCAAGTTTTTGCTTGTCAGAAACAAATATAGTAAGGAAACCTGTACATGTGGACTTCTGAAACTCAGTGGAATGATCATATTCTGAAATGCAAGTGTTTATAGTGACAGCATGTGGTAACGCACAGTGGGTTCTAGGCGGGTACTGAGGTAACTGTTGGATTTGCCCTATTTCATTAACAACTATCTTCAGAACTGTATTTTGAAAAGTTTGGTGAGCAATTTAGAGCTCTGGAGAGGACGCATTAGGACATTTGAAAATCTGTAAGAAATTGGAATGACTCATTTTTGGAGAATGAAATATATTAATACGGGGCTGCAAAACTATCTCTGGGAAAGTTGCTATTGTAATTGCTTTATTTTTCTTCATCTTTCTGAATGATAGCAGTAGTTTTATGTTTACATTGGTTTCTTTATCCTATCAAGGAAAATGCAGTCTTCCAAGAACTTTATTTTGTCTTGTTATAGCTCTTAAGAGCACTGAAATAAATGCAAATGATTTCCCATTGACATAGGAAATCTTTTCTCCTTACTTATCAAGTAATGTAGATTTACAGGCTATTTACATGTGTGGTTCTTTTAAATGATATGCTTTGACTGTCACATCAAAATGAAATTTCATCCAATTGATGATGTGCCACGTCCATACTTTAAAAAAAAAGTGTTGAACCCAGTACAGATATAATTCATATTTATTAAGGCATTTACCTTTTTGCTTCTTATTTTAAATTCCATTTGATATCACTAAGTTAAAATTTAGTTGATTTTGCATGATAACTGTAGAAGAGATAAAGAAAATTCTGTTATGATTGTTGTGAAATATATAAACAGAACCATTTGGTATTACTTGCTGAAGTCACATAGTCGAACTCTATTATAGCTGAATTTTTTATTCTTGTATAATTTTGTCTATGAAGTACCACTGAAGCAAGCCCTGAGACAACTAACTCCACACACTTGAGTTTTTTAAATCTGTTTACCCAGGAATTAAGTCAGATTATGACCACTAATAGATATCAGGCTTTTATATCATTTCAATACATGTAGTCAGTGTTAGAAATGGAAAAACATATGCAGAGACTTATATCCTTAATTCTTTAAAAATTCCACTGAATGATATGGGGATTCTATATTACCTGATTCACAGGGTCCTTTGTTTCGTGCAAATGTTGGTGCTCTGCTGAGAGTTTAGCTCCTTGAACTGGCAGACATTCTCATAGGTTTTCCCTTTCAGCCCACCGAAGCTTTCCTGGGTCACACAGATGCATCATGGCTTGGAGATTCCTCCATCTATCAGCACCTCTTCATCCAAGACACATGCCAGGTGGTGCTTACACTAACCATAGAGATGACTGTTTCTGTCTGAGTCACAGAGCTGACCTTCCATATTCCCATATTCTAAGCAGCAGCCACATTGATCCAACATAGTCCCTGACAAGCAGTTTGCAGGCTGGGAGCAGAGTTCTAAATTGCATTTTCCTCAGTCACCACCTCCCCTGAATAATCTCAGCCAGTTCTCATGATGCAAAGTGGGGAGACTTTGCAAAACACGTAGCAGGGCTGCAAAGACCACTATGCTTATCAGAGACTTCATTCAAAGCAGTGAACATGAAGCTTGAATGTTTAGTTTTAAGCCAAGAGGGGGAAAAAGTCCCCATTTCTTCTTTTTCTTTTTCCTCTTCAAAGAAAAAAAAATCACATATCTGCCTTAGATGATTTCAAGCCAATATTGACATCAGATTCCAAGTCTAGAGAAGATAAATAGGATATTTGAATATCCACAAATGCTCTTCTGGGATGCAGTTTTCATAAGGACAGCTTTTGGGTTTAAAACAAACTATGCTCTTGGCAGTAGAAGTGTTGTTTTTGCTTCCTGTTGGTTCCAGAAGCCAAATCCTGAGACGGTTATTGTATGAGAATAGAATTGTTTCACCACTTAATATTAAGCCCAAGAAATTTTAAGAAAAATTATGTTAAGTATAAAGATTATTATCATGTGTGATTTTTTTTTATATTAGGGACTTTCTGTTCTTTTTTCCCTCCTTCCAACTTTCCTTCCTTATTTTCTCTCTCCCTCCCTTTTTCGCTCCCTCCCTGCCTTCCTCCCTTTTTTCTTCCTTCTGTTCTAATCATAAGAGGGAGACTAACATGTTCAATTCATCTGTGCTACTATTTTGTGAAATACTAGAGAATATCTATGCTCCAACCTCACTGGCCTCTGTTTTTTTGAGGGTCAAGTGAGGCTTTAGGGCATTATTTAACACACCATGATTCTAAAATAGCTGCTAAATAAGAATAAAGCTTGGTACTTGTAGTTAAACATGGTAAATGAGTTCTCACATGTTCCCTCCTCAAATCGCACTAAAATGACAGTGAAGGAATTTGAAAAGCACACACTGACAAGGACCCAGAGAACAGGAGAAGACTTCATAGCTAATGAGAAAATCAATGCAGTGTTGGAAGCTGGGAAGCAAATGTACAGGTGGTAGCTGGTTTGGCACATCAGAGAGAATAGAACTTTAGCTATCTGTAGTGGGAGAAGGTGACAAGGAACCAGACACGTTGCACTGCAGAAATCCAGAATGTCAAGACTTGACACCAGTCGGAACCTCTGGAGACCAAGTTGTAGTGTGGGGCTGAAAACAGGATGTTTTGAAAGTTAGTCTAAAGAACAGTGAGATCCCTTCCAGGGTATCTGATTCAAAACAAAACAAAACAAAACAAAACAAAACAAAACAAAACATAACCCAAAGGTTAATTTCTTGGAAGGTTTGCTCAGCTGTGGCCAGGAGATTTAATGAAAGTCAGGTTACTGTACAGTAGCACCTCATGCCCGTTTTCCCTCTGGGCTCCCAGGATGCTAGCATCCAAGTTTATACCTTCCAAGGAAGAAACGGGAGGATCCTTCTAGGGGGAAACTGACCTACTAGAGACACAACCCTTGGGTGGTGACTTTGGGTACTGACCAGTGAAAAAGCTGGCCCGCCAGCTCATCACCCTTTTATCACTCTCTTAAAAAGCTTACCAGTTGGATGTTCTGCCCACACACAGAACTTCCTATATCATATTTAAGAGTGCTTCAGAGCGATACAGGCAACAGGAAAGCCTCTAATATGAAAGACGAGAGTCAAATAAGCAAATAAGAAAAATACTGCTTACAGGAAGTAGACAATTTAGGGAGCAGAAGAAAACTTTTAAAAAATGTTTCATCTTTAGAGAGAGAAAAGAAAATTTTGCATCCTTGGAATAAGCATAAGATGCTGTAATAAAGAGACATTCAGAGAAGAAGAAATAGACCCTAGAAATGAAAAATAAAATACCCAAAATAAAAAACCCATTAGTTTTTGTTTTCATTTTTGTTTTTGTTTTTGTTTTTACTGAGGTATAGTCAGTTTATAATTTTGTGTCATTTCTGTTGTACAGCACGATTCTTCAGTCATACATGAATATACACATATTCATTTTCATATTCTTTTTCACTGTGACTACTACAAGATATTGAATATATTTCCCTGTGTTATACAGTATAAACTTGTTTATCTATTATTTATGTATGAGTCAGTATCTGCAAATCTCGAACTCCCAGTTTATTCCTTCCCACCCACCTCCCCTCTGGCAACCACAAGTCTGTATTCTATGTCTGTGAGTCTGTTTCTGTTTTATATATTAGGTTCATTTGTCTTTTTTTTTTTAATAAGATTCCACATATGAGTGATATCAGTGCTATTTTTCTTTCTCCTTCTGGCTTACTTCTCGAGGGCTATCCATATTGATGCAAATGCAAAACCCATTACTTTGAAGTAAAAGTTGAGGAAATCATCCAAGACGAAAAATAAAAAGGCAAGAAGATAGGCCAAAATAGATGAGCTAGAAAATCTTTTTTGGAGTTACCACATCTAACTAATAGGAGTTAAAGAACTAGAGAAGAGAGAAATTATCATAGGGAAGGAAATTATCAAACAAACCATACAGGACAACTTTCCAGAACTGAATCCCATGCATCTCTATGTTGAAAGAGCCTGCTAAGATCCCAGCACGATAAATGAGGTCAACTTCAAGAGTGATCAGTGTAGTTTGGGGCACTTCAGGGCTCCAGAATGAATGTTGGGGAAAAACAAAACAAAGCATGCACACACAGAAAAATGTGATGCACGTGATAAATTGCTTGGTGCATTTGACCACACTGAGAGTTTTATGATTCTGGTAGAGAGCTGCAGGTGAATTAGTAATGGAAATATAAAATAGTAAAGAAATGGAATGATAATGCAATTATTAATTCCTGCGAAAACTACTATGCAAGAAAAGAAAAATTATCAAGGTGTACTACTACTGTTGTTCATCTGTGAATAATACTTCTATGTCCAAATCAATGTAAATATTGACTGTCAGCCAAAAATTCTTACATTTTTATATTAAAAGGAAGGAAGAGGGGAGTTATGGGGAGGGCATGGTGGTTGAGAGTTAATCCTCATCTGTCATAGTAATAAGTCAATTATAATTCAAAATCTTAAGAAAAAGTCAAGAAATAGCAATTAAGTATATTTTAAAGGAAATATGAAGATAAATAGCAGAAAAAGCAGTTGAAAGAGTTTTACTCTGGGGATGAGAATTAGAGGTGGAAAGGGGTAGAGCAAGGAACCATTGCTATTTGTTCAAAGTCCTATGGAACTCTTTAATGTTATATGCATATGTTACTTGGCTAAACATAAATTTTAAATTAACAGTAATAGTAACAGCACACAGTTAGATAATTACTTATGTCTTGGTTCAAACCTTGACTCTGCCTATCACCAGCTCATGACCCTTGGCAAGTAGTTTCACCAACTTGATCTTAAAATGTCCTCAAAATTGGAATATATTTTGCAGAGCTGTGATGAAAATGAAAAAAGATACATATGTAAATGCTTCTAGTAGATACAGAGACACTTAATAAGTAGCAGGTTTTTTTTCATTAGTTCATTGCAATCAATAATTACAGTAAAAGTAAGTCTTCTTAGAATAATTAACCTACTCTGGCACCATAACCTTTGGCTAAATATCACTGTGGGCAGAATATTGTATTGGCTTGCTTTAGACTCTTGCTAAGTGGCCTGGCTGTTGCCTGAGAAACAGTGATTTAAACTAGACATATGGATTTCTGTCTAAGTTTGATAGATGAGGTAAGATAACAACTGGAAAAGGGGGAATCTCGAGGAAGGGGGTGGGAAGGGAATTGATTTTGGTTTTCTTCAAAGGGCCGGTGTCATTTTTCTTAGATTTGTCATCATGTCTTGTTTGATCACTTGAAATCTCGGTGTCAAATACCAGCTATTTGCTTTACAAAAGCAGGTTTTATAGAAGAATTAGAAAGTTTTGGGAAATAAAGAGGAAAGGAAGAGACAGTGTCTGATGCTAGTTGCCATCCTAGAGAAGGACTGCTATCACAGGACTGGGGCTCGAGAGATTCATAAACAATGAAGTAGGACTAGAGGGTGTGGTGGGGCACACATGAGGTGTCCTTTGTTTTCTAAGTCTTGGCTAGTCAGCTTCCTTTGAAACCTCACAACCCCAAACTTAACCCAAATAACTAGCTCATGATGTGGTTATTTATACTCCCCAACCCCCCGCCACTTCCAAAAATGAGAAAATTTAAGCAACGAGGTTAAATAATTTGCCCAAGATTGAATATTTAGCAGAGCCAGAATTCGTACCCCAGTGAATCTCACTCCAAATTCCACCTACTTTTTTTTATTTTAGCATTCTCTCTCCAGACATGGACTTATTTTTATGAAATAAGTGCATGCAAGCCTTTTGTAAAGCATAAAGTATTATATAAATCCAAGAAATTTTAGACATTATTTCACATGTGAAAGGTAAAAGATACCTAAAAATCAGAAAACCAGTTATACTCATGTAACACTCAATGTATTTTAGTTTGTGCAGCAGGTTGAAAAGAGAAGGGAACACGAGGCCAAAATGGAGAAGAAGTGGAAATAGAGATGCAAAGTGGTGGATTTGGGTACTTCAAGATGAAAAGAATAATAAAATTATTTCTGTGTAGTGGAAATTGCTCAATTTAAACATTCACTTCTTGCATGAAAAATTTTATATTATGAATTTTCTGGGTATAAATTAAAGAGGGGTTATTTCGAGGCTGATCCACAAAAAAGTTTAGGTTTTTGTTACTCAGCGTGTGACTCAGGACTGGGAAATCACCTGCCTCACCTGGGATTTTGTTGGAAATGTAGAATCTGGGCCCCACCTGGTCTTCCTGAGGCAAGGTGAGCAGTTTAACGTGACCCCCAGGTGATATGTGTGCACATTTCAGTCTCAGAAGCATTGCTTTAGACCAAAAGCCAAAGGTTGTGGATGAAGAGAAAAGGGCATAAATTTGGGCAAGGAGTTTATGGGATTACATATTTTTTATGAGAAAAATGAATTTCAGAGAGTATCTTGAGTATTTTTTATGACTAATCAGTATGAACAAATTATTCCAATTGTCACAAAAATGACTGGATTGTCACTAGAGAGTGGAGATGTGGAGGTAAGTTGTATTGTAAATAAAGTTTATTGAACAAAGAGACAAAAAGTTTAGGTATTAAAAAGGATCGGGACATTTAATTCAGCCTACCACTTACCAGCTATGTTTTAATGAGCTGAAGAGGACTTAAATGAAATCTTGGAAATTTAGCTTAAAAATTTCCCTCTAATATGTTATGAATAAAACAAAAGCAGAACTTTGGGATTCCTTGCTTGTCAAGGAAATTCAGTATTTCATAAAGAAATTTAGTTTACTCCTTCAGTGTGCTAAGGAGGAGGGAGGGAACGGATATCAAGCACCTTGTGAAGAACCCAGCAGTGGAGCAGGAAATGGTACCCTTAGGTCTCCTGAATCCCTGCTAGGGGATAGGTCACATTTCCTGGCAACCTGTCATCATCATTTATGATTTTGAACTCTCAGCAGAACATGATACTGGAAGAGATTGGTGGAGACGTGAGGGAGGGGCACAGAGATTCAGTGATGTTAGTGGTGATGGTGATGATGTTGATGATAATGGTGGTGGTGGTGATATGATGGTGATGATGGTAGTGTTGGTGAGGATCATAGTGATAATGGTGACGGCAGTGTTGCTGAGTCCAAGCTCGTACTGCGAACCACTCAACAAGCCAGTAAGTTGAGAGGCAAGGTATGGGGCAAGGAATAGCAACTTTATTCAGAAAGCCAGCAAACTGAAAAGATGGCAGACTAGTGTCCTGAAGAATCATCTTAACTCGGAGTGGAATTCAGGCTTCTTTAATGCTAAGGGAAAAGGGGAAGGAGGAGGATTCAAGATATGGGTAAAGGTGGATTGCAGGCTTTTTGGAGCCACCTGTCCTAGGAAAGCATAACATTTCTTTGTTCTTCAGCTTGCTCACATAGGCTGCATCACAAGGCTGCTGCAAAACTTTAAGTCGTTGGCAGTTATTTTTACTTTACCATTCTTATCTCTGCTTATTTGCAAGGTTTCAAGGCTGAAAGCAAACTTATCTACAACTAACCCAGGACTGGGGCATGGGAACTTTCTTCAGGGAACTCTGTGACCTATTTGGGCACAAGCAACATTTCCCTAATGTTTAACCCTTGCCGTACAGAGCTAAAGTAATAGAACACATTGGCTAAAGAACTTGGGAGGCAGTTTCAACATGGTGTTAGTTCTGATCTTCCTCTGTTACAGTGGTCAGGAAGGATAAAAGTTGAGAAAAGCAGTGCTAAGGATTCTCCTTCTTAAACAAAATACACTCCTGATACTACTTCCGCCAACGTTGTTCGTTCTGGCTGAAGAAGCGTGGCTTCAAGAAACTGAAACTGAGGATGAAAAAAGAGACTTGGGCATCCCAATGTGATCTTAGCATATATGGAGCTTTCCAGAGCTCTATGAAATGGATGTAAGTGAATAATCCTTATTGTAACCCACAACCAAGGTTAAAAAAAATCAGGAGCTGCACTAAATGTATCTGGCAAGCATTTCGTCTTCCCTTAAATAAAATAAATTCCCTTAATAAAGCCAATGGAGGCAGGGTTGGTGGCGGGGGTGGGGAGTGGAGAGGATGTGTATGATTTATTATGGAGCAAGGAGAGGGCCTTGGTGGTTCTGAACTATCTATTTAGAACTGCTGGTTCTAAAACCAAGTTGTACATGGGTTTCTCTTTTTGTGCCAATCTTACATTTTTTAAAGAATATAACTTTTATGGATATCATCATTAGTGCTATAAGCACAGGGAAGTATAAGTTAATTCTACAGTAAAGTGATTATTAAATCCATTAGTCATATACAGGGAATCCATAATTAACTTATTCTCCAGCATCAAGTAAATGATTCTACTGTGTGCTTTAAGAAAGCAATTGTTCACTAATATGCAAAATACAGCAGAACTATTAGATCATAAAGCTATGCAATCTTATAATTAAATTATAAATTTTACATATTTTAATAATGTGCTTTATATACTTTAATTGTTTTCTACGCAAGATTAAAAGGAGGTGCCACGGTTTCTCTCAGACATATTATATCTTGACCTGAACCGTGCAATACTTAATAATAACTGATGAGCATCTAGCAGGGATGACAGCAGTCTTTCAGCAGCATCAGATATTTCTTTGGATTATTGCCGAGGACGAAAATGAAGATATGCATTAGTCTTGAGTGGAGTCGCAGCTATACCCTTGGGCTTTCTTTTGTTTTCCACCCTTTTGCTGTTATAACAGCGGCAGGCATCCATGTTCTCTCTTCCCAGAAGGGGCTGGCCTCCATTCTCCCTGCCTGCCTTGGCTGTGCACGTGGGTAAAGGCAACGCGCACATTAAATTCTCTGCGGGGGACTTATGTGCCTACATGAGCAATCTATTGTTATTATTGTGTTTTGGATTAAATAATGGTGCCATCCTTTTCCATGTGCACAATTAAACGTGTCTGAAAGATCTGGGAAATACCGCAGACCTGTGCTGCAGGGGGTGCGTCTGTAACCTTCTGTTTTTCCAAGTCCTGACTGCTGCAGTGCTGTTTTCCTTTATTCTCTCTCAGAGGGAGCCAGCCTTGCTCAGATGGTCACAGTATTCCAGCCAGCTTTCCAGTCTTCAGAAGTAACATGGCATTGAAGATGCCCTCCACACAAGTAGAATAAGACGTTCATTCATTCGGCAACTCTTGTTGAGCGTTTACTGCATGCCCAGCCATGAGCTCAACACTAGGGGGGTAAAGATTTAAAAAGACGAAGTTTCTTGACTTAGGTGCATGAATCAGGTGTATCACTAAGGCTTACACAGTATATGAGTTTGTCAGAGCTACCAAGAAGTGCCACAGACTGGGTTTCTTAAACAACAGAAATTAATTTTCTCACAATTCTGGAGCCTGGAAGTCCACAATCAAGATGACCACAGGGTTGGTTTCTTCTGAGACCTCACTCCTTGGCATGCAAATGGCCCCCTCCTCGCTGTGTTTTCACATAGTCTTTCCTTTATGTGTGTCTGTATTCTAATCTCTTACAAGAACACCAGTCATATTGGACAGGGCCCACTGGAATGACCTCATTTTAACTTAGTTGCCTCTTTGAAGACCCTTATCCCCAGTTACCGTCCCAATCTGAGGTTCTCAGGGTTAAGACTTTAACATACGAATCTGACGGGGACATAATTCAGCTAATAAACACTAAGGGATCACCATTACGAAGCCCAGCCTAGGGTAGGGAAGGCTTCTTGAATGGTAACTCTATTCTAAATGTTGGAAGATAAATAGGAGTTACTCGGGTGACATATGGGGAAGAGGGATAGGCAGCCTGGGTGGATAGGGCAACATGTGATGATTAGTCTTGAGTATAGCCAGAGCTGAGTGTGAACGGGGTGGGAGAAGAGATTGATATAATATTGAGTCTGGAAGGTGGGTAGGAAGGCCAACATTGGACGGCCACGTGAGTCATGCTAAGGGGTTTGGGCTTTATCTTGAAAGCTCAAAGAAACCACTAAAGGATTCTAGGCTGGAAAATGATGAGATCAGTTTTATTTTTTACAAAGAAGGTGGTATACTTAGAGGCCCAACAGAAAGACCACCAGTGTCCCAAAATATCTTCCCTATGTGATTTGCCACAGCACTTGAAATTCTCAGTACCAAAGAAGCATTCCTTTGGGTCATTATCCTGGAGATGCAATCCCCTTTATTTTCTTGTTGGCACTAATCAGGATCTATAACTATCGGATTTTTTTGGTGTGGTTGTTTCTTTGGTGGACTGTTCGCTGTTTATCCTCTGCACCTAGCACAGTGCCTGGCATGTAGTGGCTGCTCAATACACATTTGCAGAAAGAGTGAATGAGTCATCCTGGCATGAACAATGCATTAAGCTATTAGAGTCAATAAATTGACCCAGAGCCCTTGGGAATAAGACAAGTTTTGGTAATGGTAAGTAGGGAAATGTAAGCCAGACCTAGGAGAAATTAGGTGGGCCAGTGGGAGGAGCCAGCACACCGGCTCACTGTGGGGCTGAGCGGGTGGGAGATGAGGACTAATTGGGATAATGTACGTGGAAGTGGTTTGTACTCTGGGTTTGGAAGCTAGATGACCAGTTGGAATCACACCTCTGCCACTTAACAGCCATGTGACCCTGGATAAGTGGCTTACCCACTCTAGATCTTCATTTGCTCATCTTGAGGATAATGATAGTTCCTACCTTTTAGGTTGTAGTGAGGATTAAATGAGTCAATATAAGGAAAATTTTTATAATTGGGCCTGGCACATCATAAGTGTTATATCAATCTTGGCTACTATTATTGTAATCTGTTTTTAAATTTTAATTAGAGGAGACACAATTGGTCCCCTTGACTCTGAACTCTATTCCTCTTTCTCCAGCTTCTAAGCTACTCCTATTCAGTTTCTAAACCTAAATCATGTTACTTTTCTACTTAAAAACCTTAGCCTTGAAAAAGATTCTTGACTTGAGTTCAGCTTATCACATGTATATTACATGACTGTCATGTTCCAGGACCTGGAACAGAAGCTGTGAAAAGATAAACGCAGAAGTGTCTTCTATTGATGGCTTCACATCGTTTCAAGCAGTGTTTCTCAGAACTTGGTCCACAGACTGCCCATTAGCCTTTCTGGTGGTGAACAAAGCTACAGTCAACCAGGTACCTAAGTGCTCAGAGTAGAGCGAGGACAGAAGTCTAGGGCTTGACATGGTCACAAAGGCATGGAGAAACTTGTAGAAAAGAAGCAGGAGGAAATGTGACACTGAGAGCTACAGTGTCCTTTCTAAAGAACTGGTCACATCTTTTATACCACCCAGAAGAGAGCTACTGAGGCCGAGGGTTTTTGAAGAAAAGGGAGTGCATGAAGAATTCAGACACTTCCAAGCCTACTTACTTAGACCCTCCTACACTGTGGCTACCCAGACCAAACTTGGCTTCCTAGAATCGGCTGACAGAGCAAGAGCCTGTTTAATTTGTGAGTTCTGGACACAAAAATCATTCTCTGTGGCAGCTCCGATATTGGCAGATGGGAGATTTAGCTCTGTCCTGTTTATATAACAGCAGTTGATAGATAGTGACTTCATAGTTGGATATTTATGAGAGGTTTCATTTCAAATAATATAGTTTTGGCCCGTGGCAATGCGAAGGCTCTTACCCATTATTACTGAGAAGCTAAATCTTTAGGATATTGTAACTATAACTGCAGGGTCTGTTTCATCTACCCGGAAGAACTGGAAAAGTTAATATTTTTCAAAGCAATGAAAGCTGTATTATAAAAAGTCTCATTAGGAAGTTATCTGTGCCTAAAACATATAGGCTATCAGAAGGTCAGGTATGAAGAAAGCAACTTTTCATACTTTTCTTTTACCTTATGACTTCTATCACATAACAAGGTAATTAAAAAGAAAGAAAAAAAAAACTTTCCTGCTTTCCGTTACAGAAACCGAACACTTGGCCATGCCCTCCAGCCTGGTCTCAGCTCTGAGATGAGCTGGGGGAGTCCATTCCTCACCTGAAAAAGGCAGTGGTCTTTGCTGTGTTAGGAGCTGATGCTCCTGCTGACATAGTACTGTTCCCGGACCTGGAAACTGTCACCAAACCATGAGTGTCCACTGCTTCCTCAGGTGTAGAATTACATTCCCCTCATTTTAACACCACCTGGATGTATCTTCCAGAGTCTGTGGGTTTTAAATCTTTGTAATGTGATGGGAAGTCTGTGGCAGTTGGGTCTGGAAAAGACGGGTAGGTAGGGTGGTTAAAAAAAACTCTTTAAGAATGGGTGCCTGGAAGCAGCAGGGAAACATCATGGCACTGTGGCTCTTCTCAAAGGGACACTGGATGGCACACAAGGACCCAAGTCACAGTGGCTCTCTTGGTTTGGGGGAGACAGAGAAAGAGCTAGATGGTTGGAGAAAAATTGGGCAAGTAAAGAGGGTGATAGATTTAGCAGAAGGCTTAAATTTTTTCCTTTTTGTATTTGTAATGCAGGAAATTGAGCAGGACATATGTGGTATCCTGTTACTTTTTTAGGAGGCCAGTGACAGGAGTTATGACTGTGTAATGGGATGAATTGGGTCATCCCCCCATCTCTGCCCATATTCGCTTGCTGAAGTCCTAACTCAACAGGTAACTCAGAGTAGGACTTTATTGGAGATAGCATCTTTAAAGGGGTGATTTAGTTAAAGTGAGGTCATTTTTTGTGGTCCCTAATCCAATATGATGGGTGTCCTTATAAGAAAAGGAAATTAGGACACAGACATGTACAGAGGGAAGGCCATATGCAGACACAGGGAGAAGACAGCCACGTATAAGCCAAGGAGAGATCTCAGAAGAAACCAACCCCGTGGTCACCTTTATCTTGGACATCTAACCTCCAGAACTGTGAGGATATAAATTTCCATTATTTTAGCCAGCCAGCCTGTGATGCTTTGTTATGGTGGTCCTAGCAAACTATTGCAGCTGGTCACTCTGGGGGAAAAGGAGAAGGACAGATTCTAATTCATAACCGTGCACCGCCATGCACAATGTACCTCTTTTCAAAGCGTGGACCAGTAAGTGAGGAGCTCTGCCTTTTCTTGTGTCTGGGCTCGTGTACAGGCTGCACCAGGCTTCCCCTGCTCTCAGGTGCTGCAGGGGACTTTTACCTTGGCCCAGCTAAAACGTTGGGCTCTGAAAGTTTGAGGCTAGTTTTTTTTTTTTTAATGTACTTTATGTCTCATTAATTAGATTTTAAGAAAGAGTTACTTTCTTGTTACAATCAGTATTTTTTCAGTGCCTATAATATTAAAAAAAATTTGGTCCCAATTTCTGTGTCTTGCTATTTTGCTACTAAGAATCTAATTCAGCATCTCCCAAAGTGTGTCCCAAAGGATATCCATGAGATCCTCTAATACATTTTATTCACAAAAAAGATATTATTGTCAAATACATTTGGGAAACACTGTGCATTATGCTCCCTCTTAGATATTAATGATGTACATTATATATTAAAAGCTCTGAGAAGTCCTGCATCAGAGAAAGCCCTTTAATTTTATTCAATCTTGTATCTTCCAAAATTAACTGACTAAAAATGCCTTTTTTCCGCAGATCATCTAGCCAAAGTGGTGTTTCAAGAACTTTGATAACAGTAGGTTGCATTTCCCTCAGCATTGCTATATGTAGGGCATCGCTCTAAGCAATGTATTTATTTTAATTCATTTTATATTGATAATAACCCAGGGAAGTATGGACTATTATAACCACTAATTGACAGATGAGGCACAGAGAGGAGGATTAATTTGACTAAGATCACACAGCTAGTAAACCTCACAGCCAAGTCTCAAACCCAGGCATTCTGACTCCAGGGAGGGACACTTGGGGAAATTGCTCTAGTCTCCAGGGACAGAATTTGGTTCAATATTTCTAGTTTCAATGAATGTATTCATTCACTCAGAAAACATTCACTGGGCACTTTTTATGAGAATCACTCTGCTAGGCACTGTGGATACTCAGTGAATTAAAGCAGACAGAGTTCTTGCTCGTAGGAAGTGTAAATTTCATGGAATAACAGATAGTAGCCAACGAATGTTTCAAATAGGTGTAAAATGACAGCTGCGATCACAGTTACGGGACTTTTAATGAAAGGCAAACACTGTTCTAGTCTAAGAAGTATGGAGACTTGAGCTGTTTAAAAAGAGAGGGAAATGAAATTAAGCCTAAAAGTATTTCTGTAAGGACCTAGCGCTATGGGTGACATTCGGTGAAAACTCTCCTAAAGACTTGTTTTAGTTTTGCTTATCTGAAACCATGGGTTTTAACCTTTAATGTAAAACTTTATGTAGTGCCAGGCCTTGGTCAAGTTGTCATTTCCAAATCCTAAGTTCCCAGCAGCCTCATTCTCCTTCCCACTTCTCTGTCCAAATGTCTCCCATTCTTTATTCATCCCGAGGTGAATGTTTTAAGATGTTCTCTTTCCAAGGGGACTGCTATGTTTTCTCTTGGATTAAGCCATAAAGAAAAACACTGAAGATCTCATAGAGAGAGCGTCCTTGGTCAGGAGACCTGTTAAGAAGTGGTTTCCATTTCAGCTTGGCATGTAGCCAGCTGCTACTTTATTTTCACTAATCCTATTTAGGATAACTTTTTTAAAAAAGAGTGTGAGCATGGTGGAAATGAGAGCTAAAATTTTATTATGTAAAAATAAGAAAGGATGGGCTGTGCATTTAGGATCTGACATATTAGTTAGGATATTAGAGTAAAATCCTAGAAACTCTAACATTACACTCTCAGCAGCATCAATTTCCTACTTAAAATGACAGGAGAAATCAAGTGGGTTCTATTTTGAGCTGTCGAACTAGACTCCAGTGTGAGCCGAGCCTGACCAACAGCGTCTGTTCTTGAAAGTAGAAGCCCAGAGCTCGATAGCCACTCTTTGTTTTTAAGTCTCTCTTAAATTAGTACGTGTAGAGCCGTTAGGTGCCAACAAAAACCAGTTAAACCAGGAACTGTAATTTAAAAAAAATTAATGTGTCTTTTATTTTTATACAGCAACCTAACAAAGTTCCAATAAAATGTAGGTAACATTGATTGGGCATGCAACAATATGTGAGGTGTGGTGTTAAGTGTACCGTACACTTTGTGTCATTCAAGCATATAAGGATATTTTCCTGTTTTACAGAGAAGGGAATAGGTTCAAAGAGGTTAAGTGGGGTCACACAACTAACTAGAAACAGGCAGAGCCAGGGCTCAAACCCAAGTTGACTCAGGTCAAAGATCATAGCTGCTGAATTCTCAAGAGTACTGCTTAGATTTCTTCCAGGGTCAGTTTGCTTTATCTTATCACCCTGTGAGTTACTGGCTTTGGAGATGGAAATTTCAATGGATTTTTCTAAGGAAGATGAAGGAGACATGTTCCCACTACTGTTTGCATTTGTTTCATTCTATAGTATCTAACTTGGATCCAGATTCTGCGCTCTTCTGATAGCTCATTGTAAGAGGGAGGCAGTATGGTATAATGGATAAAGCATGGATCTTGAGATCAAATAGACCTTGGATTCAAACCTCAGCTCTGCCACTTACCAACAGTATAACATTGAGCCAGGCAATCTCATTGAATCTTTTTTTTTTAATCTGCAAAATGGGTTAACAGTATTTACCTCATAGTATTATTGTCAGGATGAGAGACAGGGTACTTAGTATAAGATTGTTTCTTAATATTTACTGTCATTTACACACCATAGACTTCTGTCCTTTTATGTGACTCATAACATCAAATCTATCTAAAATATCTGGGAAGAAGAGAAATGAGAAAAATAGATGGGAAAACCACTGATGGACTGCATTGTGGTGATTATTCTTAATGGTTTCCCCCAGAAAATTGAATAAAAGTTATTTTATGCCTATGTTCTGTTTGGAAAACATTATAAAACTTTGAGTAGACAACAGTGGTGATTGCACAGTGCTTACCAAAGCACTGTATGCTTTTCTGATAAAGATATAACTTTATTGTCCTTTATGTACTTTCTTGGTTAATAAAGTAAGCAAATGGGAGATAATTTGAAATACCTTTTCCACCATTTATAGTGTCAGAACATACAACCTACCTTTAAAAATGCAAAAGATTCATTGCAGTGGAAAGTGTTGCTTATACATACAAATGCAGTTTTTAAACAATTCACCTGTGTAGTGATGAGAGGATTCATGATCTGAGATCGTTCGCCTTTGCAGAAATGAAATAGGATTTTCTTGCTAACTGCATTCAAGGAACAGCTAGCCAGGTCAGAGATGTGTTGTGTGGGCAGGATGCCAGCTTTTGTGATCTCTGCAGGGGCTTTCTGAAGGAAGTGGTGAAAAACTGGGCTCTATATGCTAAAAAATGACTTCTGGGGGTAGAACAGTCCTGACAATTTAAGAGAGCTCTTCAAGACATAGGCTATAGATAATACCATTAAATCTGAATACAGTTATGGCTTTTTATAATAACACTGCAGTTGTTGTCATCTTGCCGCGCTGCTTCTGCACAGGCAGAGCGTGAAGCTGCGTGCACAGAATCATTTGCGGAGGTAACAGAATCAGCAAAGGGAACACTGGGCTTAGAAGACATGGCTTCTAGTCCTGTCTGTGTCCTGTGTTTGATCTCAGATGCATCCTCTGCTGCCTTTGACCATTACCTACTAGAATGTCTTACTAGCTGGTCGAATGTCATGATGTCCCAGCTACATCTCAAATCTGATTTTCAAGAGGTATGTAATATGTGCATAATCATATGCCAGATTAATTAGGACCCACTTCTATTACACATTTCCAAAACACTTTCACATTTATAATCTCATTTTTAACCCTATCACAAACCTGTGAGATAGGAAGGGCAAATATTTTTGTTCCACTTGATGTATTAGTAAATGTAGGCAAATAGTGATTAAGATAATGTCAGAATCCAGATCCCTTGACTTTCATTCCTGCTCTTCTATGCTAAATGAAACTACAGTAGTCTTTTGTGTTAAGTGTAAAAGAGTATGCAATTGGATTCTTTGTGGTAAAAAGATAAGTGGGTAAGTTATGCTAAGTTATTACAGGAGTAGATAAAACAAAGTTCTATTTCCCTTGTTGAGAATTTGCCTTTGACGCCCTCTGTGAAATGGATTAGAGTGTTTTGTTAGGATGTAAGAAATATACAAACCCAGAAAAGGTACATCTCATATCCTTTTAAATGGATAATTTCTCCTGGGACACCTTTACATTCTGGAAATTCACTTTATTATTACATTCTAAGGTCCATGGCTTTAAATGCCACAGCATCTGAGCCTAACTTTTATTGGTGGTATTTGCTGTTATCACTTTCTGCTGTCATCCTCTCCCATTTCCTTTTTTTGTTCCATAGATATGGTTTGATTTATGAATGAGGGCTTTTTGATGCTTCAAGATACATTTTGGAGAATTGGTTCAATAACTTGTTATTGAAAAGCAAAATACATCAGGGACACATTTGCCTACTTTCCCTAAAAAGAAATCTCTTATCAGAATCAACTGTTCATTCATCAGTCATGACACACTTCTGTATGTAATAAGGACATATCCACGTGTTTTGTTTATTAAATATGCCCCTAAAGTATTCGGCCTAAAAAGCCAGCTTCAAGACTACTTATAAAATTTGGAAATTAAACAAATGTCTTAATTCATCAGACGATAAGCACAATGTAATTTGGGTTCTAACTCAACTTGCAAAAGGCCTGCTTTTGGTGCAGATGAAGGATAAGCTGGTGAGCCAGACTGAAAGAGGCCCTGAGAATGAGAAAGGAATTTGAACTTAGAGATACTCTTTTATGTCGCAACTTGGATAACCTCATACTTCTAAATTGAGTCTTCTCCTTTTGTCACTCTGAGAGTTCTTAATGAAACGCTGGGGTCATACCCCTAACCTCCTTGAGAGCTACCTATTCAGGCCGACTGCCCCTCCGACCCATTGCAGCCAAGTCTTTGGTTGCATGTAGTCTAGCTTTTTGCTTTCCTGTGAAGGTTTTTAGCTCATCTCTATGACTGTTCAGGTTTAGTGTTTCAAAAACCAGAAGTTGTCATGAAATCCTGCATCCCCACACACCTGCCTAACTCTTCAACCACCTGTCCGCATGTTTTCCGCTGGGTGCCTTTTGTTGTGTTGCAGCCATGTCAGAGATAAGAGCTACCCTGTTTCTTCTCGGCACTAATGTAGACAAGTGGGACTAAAGAAAAACTTTGCTTTCTGTCTGCTGTTATACATTATTCAAATTCAGTAATCATATTGATTTGGACTCTTCCCTTCCATGGGGCAAACACACTGTATTATTTTTTTTTTCCTAGAAAACATATCTTTAATGCAGCTGTTGTCTTTTCCACCAAGGCATTTGGCATCTGTCTTCCCATCTGACTTTACATCAAAAACATCTGGAGAGTTTTGAAAAATACAGGTCTCGAGTCTGCCGGTCTAGAGTGAGACTCTGGAATCTGTCACTTACTAAGCTCCACCAGTGAATCTTACGATCAGCCAGATTTGGGAGCCGCTCGTACAAAGCATGTGTGTCAGGAGTCCCTAAGACCACCCACAGGCTCAGTGATTCTCTAGGAGAAATCCCAGGACTCAGCATATACAGGTACTCATGGCTAAGATATATTACAGCAAATGATATAAAGAACAGTGAGCTAAGGGGAAAGGCACGTGGCATGAAGCCTGGAGGAAACCAGGCACAGGCTTCCAAGAGTCTTCTCCCTGGGTCCTCCCTAGGACATGCTCAATTTTTCCAGTGTGGAATTGTGACAACATGTGTGGAATGCCAAGAAGCTCATTAGAGACTCAATGTCTAAGATTTTGGGGGGGGGGCTGGTCACATAGGCACCCCCTGCTTAGCACAATCCAAAATTCCAGACTTCCAGAAGAGAAGCAGGTGTTCCGTATAAACCACATTGTTTGCACAAATAGGTCAGGCTCAGTGAGCCACTCTTACCAATTAGGGAGTAATAGGAACTCTCCCCAAGTCTAAATTCCCCAGGTGCCAGCCAAGGGCCAACCTTGCAAAGAGACTATTTTAAGGATAGCATCAGGCCTGTTATGTTCACATTTTTCTACACAGTATGTTAACCAGTATGTTCTGTATTGGGTAGGAGGAGAAACTTCCAGAAGAAAATGGAGATGAATGATGTGTGTGATGAAGTGTGAAATTCCTTGAGGACTGTACTAAAATTCATATCCTGACTTAAATAGGAAGCAGGCCATGAATGCAGGGTAGGGACCCTTGACTCCAAGACCATTTAGCCCTTGACTCTAGTCTGGGCTTACTGAAGCAGAGATAACTGGCTTGTAGGTGCAGACATCCTCAAAGCTCATAGAGACATTAGATCCACATGCAGCGACTCACTCACTTTTTATGTCCTATTCACCTTTCCAGTTTTCTGATTTCTCTCATTTCTACAAAGGCACAGTTGAAAGTAATGAGATTAGATGGTCAAAACCGATTTTACATCCAAGTCACTGAAAACTGTAGATCATGTGACTCCCTTCAGATCCCCCCAAAGAAACCACAATTTTGGAACTCAACCTGTGGGCCACCAGGAATATTCTTAGGCATACATTCTTTGTTAGCAATACTTGGTATGACACTTTAATTTTCTGTGGCCAGAGGCATCTTCCTGTTTCTACAGCCTCCCAAGATTACCTGGCAGAGTGGAGCCTTCTGCTTTCAGGCACGTGGATGGCAAAATCAAAGGGGCAAAAAGATGATTTACTCTCATGGGAAATTTCCAGATGAGGCTAGGCATTTATCTGAGCATTTCGTTATTCAGCTGCATTTCATTATTTTACTTACACATCTTTCTTCAAAACAATTAGACTTTTTTTTGAGGGGTGGGGAGGTAATCAGGTTTATTTATTTATTTTTAGAGGAGGTCCTGGGTCTAAGCATGCGCTCTGCTACTTGAGCTATACCCTCCCCCCTAGACTTTCATTTAATTTTGTTTCTGTCTATTTACTTTTATTCAGTTCACTTATTCCGGTGAATAGTGGAACAGCTTGTTTCTTGTACAAAACCCTTCTTGAACCTAATAATGACAGTCATTATCATTCAGCCTTGCTTTTCAAGTTGCAAAGCTCTTTCTTATTGGACCTGTTTTCCATGATTTTAATCACCTCTGTCATTTTCCTTTGACTCTTTTCCCATTTCTGTATATCCTTCTGAAAAGTGTGCTGGCCAAAATTGGACTCAATGTTTTTCAACCCAAATATGCTACAGCCTGATACATATCTAAATTCTCTACAAAGACTTGCAAAAATATCTATATTGTATATTTTAAAAATTATTTTAAAAACATGAAATGTATTCAAATGTTTTCTTTTTCTTTAAAGTCATTGGTACAACACATGAGTTACCCTGACCCCATATTGGGGTTCAATTCCCTGTCTGTTAAGACTCAATTTTAAAAATACATATTAAGAAACAAGAATCTTTGGCAGTAAATATATTAGGAACTGATCAAAATTAACTGTGAGCGAGAACTGAGAACTGCTCTGTATGTGTAAGAGTAATACACAGCCCTGAAGAAGGGCCACACTTCGAGCCTGGTTGTCAGACTTCCCCTAACCACAGATTGTCACTGTACTTTCCTGGCACTGAAAGCCTCTACTGTACTTTTTCTCCTGAAAGCCTGTGCTGTATTTTTTCTCCTAATAGTACTCCTCTGTTGCCCACTTATTTTCAGCCTGTGGTCTACTGTAATCTCCAGCTCCTTTTTGGAATGCTCCTTTCTCCCTTTCTCCCTGTCTTTCATTTGAGATTAGCCCTCAGTTATTTACTTGTTATTGAATATATATATATGCATAGCTTCCTTCCCATATAGAGAATATCGATACTAATATTTAATATTGATATTCTTAATATCAGAATAATTAAAAATTACATTTCCGTGACGTAGGATATTCTCAATCCTACCTAGCTTCAGGTCTTTGGGAAATTTAATGAGGTTAGTCTTGATAATTTCACCCAAGAAATAAATATTTTGAGTAAATCAAGTCCTGGAACTGATCTGGGTAGGTAGGTAGACTACATGGGGCAGATCTAGAATATTACGAGTTTTTATTGAGAACTCTGATGTTGTAGCCTACATAAATTTCGAGCGATACAAAAACCTAAGACGTTTTTCCCCCAAAATGGATTCTCAAAACTGTAAAAGTATCATTCAACCAAAACAAAAGAGAATCCAAAACAATGAAGAAGATGTGGAAGGGAACCTGACATTTTCTGAGAAGTGGATCTTTCAATACCGCCAGGCCCGGCTGTTCAACTGCAAGGCGAGTGTTGTGATACCCTAGTGTCAAAGAAAGCTGCTGACTATGTCACCAGTGTTTGTCTTTCTCAGTGGGAAACAGTAGGGGTATGTGTTTGTGTGTCTGTGAATATATATGTGTACTTGTCTGGGGTGGGAGGAACACGAGGATGGAGGAGTGTGAGCCCACTGAGTTTGTCTTATGATGTATACCTTTCCCAAATGGGATCTTAAAACACATATTCTATAAATGGCCACTTGATTTCATGGGTGGCTAATATGCTATCGTTATTTCACAGTTTTACATCTTTATAGCTTTTTAAAAAATTATAATGCTTGAATGGGATTTCATGGCAGATATTTCCTTTCAAACCTTTTTTAAAAGAATCACAAATTTGACTGAACCATACAGTCACATTCCACCTCTTTTAATTCTCCCTTTTCCCCTCTTTTAATTCTTCCATTCCCATCAAAAACATTTTGTTAAAAGCTCAGGTGATCAAACCCATAGAAACTGCATTGCGAGAAGAATCATAAAGGGAAAAAGCATGAGAGCCTATGGTACAGGGGATTATAGAAGAGAGATGATCTTCCAAAGCCATGGTTTATTTTGGAAATGAAGGGTAAATGCATGTATTTATTAGAAAAGGAAACTAAAGAATTAAAGATGGCAAGATTCTCTTAAAAGATTGAGCCTGAACCAAAATCATTTATCATGGCACACTCACAAATTGCCATTTATGGTGCTGTGGGCTGAGCTTGGCCGAGTGGCAGGGATGCACATAAGGTGCTTCTTACATTAGATTGAGAGTGGCTGGACTTGGAAAAGACAGCTCACCTGCAGCCTGAATGTAGGTTCTGTAACAAGTCCTGTTGTTACTCGGAAAGCTCAGGACGCAGGACCAAGGACCAACATTCTTCTACTCATGCAGGATAAGCCACTGAAAGTAATCCAGCTGGAAAGATCAGGGATCTGAGCACAGCCAAGCTGTCTTGTGATAAGCCACTTGTTTCTGGGTAATGCAGCTCACTGTCTAATAAGCATCATTCCTGATCATTAGCGCATAGGGATAAAGGCTCCTTTTGGAAGGATGCAGGGGATCTGCTCCAGGCAAAATGTTGCTCAGTGTCAGAACAGCAGATAGAAATGGACTTGATTCTGTAAGGCTTTGTGACAACAGTCTATATTAAGACTCTTAGAATAAGTGGGGAAAAGAACGTCTTCCACTTCTTCCCATGATGTGGAGAAAGGGCTTCCGCATTGTTTAGGACTGGCTTGTGTATGAGAGTACAATGAAAAGATAAGTCAAATGGGGCAATAAAGTTCCGGAGCTCTCCCAGTTTGGGGAATCCATTATATCTTAGAAATAAGGATCTATGTTTGAGATTACTGATCCACTAAGTTTTTCTTCACTTACATTTGATTTTTCAATGGTAGGACTTATCAGAATACGGGAACAGTTCTGGTGTGGCATTAAATATTGTATTAAAAACTCATCTTGGTATTTAGTGCAGTGACTTCCAGTGAATGACCTTAAGCCCACATTTCATTTTAATCAGAAACAAAAACTAGAAAATGTTACTCCCTAAGTAGGCCACACTGTATTTTATCAGCACTGTAGAGATTTAGTAAGTAGCATGTATGATTAATGTAGAAACAACCTGACACTTGACTCAATACATGTAATGGCCCCCTTCTCATTTTTAATATGAGGTAAATGCAGACCAGGGAGCCACTGAGCAGTCAGCCTTGAGTAGGTTTGTAATATTGGACTCCATAGGATGTCTTTTGAAAGGATAAAAAAAGGAATGGGTTGAAGTTTCTATTACAAGACTCTATAATGCCTAGTTGACACAACATTGTAAACTGACTCTAACTCAATAAAAAAAAAAGACTCTATAATGCCTAAATAATGGTTGGGAGTCCATTCTTTGAGGAGACATGCTTAAATGTTACTTTAGTCACTTGTAGCACTATTGGGTTAAGGTGAACGCTTGGCTTAGAATATCATTTACATCATTACCTTGTCCTGTTGAAGACCTATGGCATGCAGACAATTCGGCATACTCTCAAAAATACATGTAGTATGCCCAGTAAAATACATTGGCTAGCATAAAAATCAAAGGAAATAGTAGTTTGGAATATCGATCAACGTTACTGGGGTTTTGAATTGTGAAATAATCGACAATCCTGCCCATCTTATCTCGGAAGACAAACTTGAACTTGTCACTGGTTTTCATCGTCAAGTCACTGTAGTCGACGTCATTACCAGAAATTTCAATGCTGGCAAAGCTGATCTTCCGTTTAAAGCTGGAGATGGAGCTGTTGATGATGTTAGTAATGTTGACTTCTTCCACTTCCTTCGCCTTCCCCTAGTTCATAAACAGGGAAGTTAGCTTGATAGACTTGACTCGGCAAAATAAATAAGTAGTATTTTTATACTTAAAGGCCTTAGTATTGAATAATTGGGTTTAATGGAGAGTGGTACTGAGTGCCTCATAAACTGACTGGTAAGCAAGACTTGGCAGTCCTGTTATCCTGCTTGTAAGCACCCGTCCCTAGGTCATCAGCTTGTGTAAGGGAAGAGTAACCATTGCCCACTCTAGATATGCAGAGCCTTGTGTTAAATGTTAATTGCTTGGGCTTCGAAGCTATCTGACCTGGGTTCAGATCCCATTCTGCCTCTCACTATTGTGAAATTTTAGTCACCTTAATCCCTTTAGAACTTGATTTCCTCTTCTGCAAAATGTTGATGATATTAATACTTACCTCTTGAGACTGGTGGGAAGATTAAATAGTATAAGTTATGTAAAGCATTTAGTAGATGTTTGATGAATTCTCTTCTCTTCCAGGGAGGAGGGGGTAATTGATTACAAGAATAAACAGAAATCAGCTACGTCTTAAGGTCTTTGTCACACAAACAGAAATAGTGATGCTCCTTGCAATTCCAGGGAGTTGCCATTCTCCACCATGGCTGGGACAGCATAGCATGTGGACTGGGAGGAAAATTCAGCCGTGGAATGCAGAGGTGACCCAGTCCCAGGGCGGAGTCTGGGTCGGGCAGCAGCCGCCATTGTTGACACTTACTCAAGCAGCGCATCAGAAGCAGCCCAGGACTTTGATCGTGGCTGCTTTACCACAGCTCACCTCCCCCTCCATACACACAGAGATTCTACATTGGCTCTGCCTGCCCTGCGGTGCGGCTCCACAACTGGGTGGAGGTGGTGGAGGCTGGGGGAGTGATCGGTGGTGAGCAACAAAGGGGACTTGGACCCACGGCTCTGGCTGAGCAGAGCAAGGGTAACAGTTGCTGCTAACATCTTATTCAACAGTAAAAGTCTGAAATCCTTTCCTCTAACACAGGAACAAGACAAGGATGCCCACTCTCACGACTTCTATTTAACATAGTATTGGAAATTGTAACCATGGCAATCAGATAAGAAGAAGAAATAAAAGGCATACAAACTGGAAGGAAAGAAGGAAAACTGTCATTATTTGCAGATGGCATGATACTTATATATAAATCCTAAAGTCTCCACCAAAAAACGATTAAAACTAACGAATTCAGCAAAGTTACAGGATACAATATTAATACAGAGAAATCTGTTGCTTTTCTATACACTAATAATGAACTATCAGAAGGGGAAAGCAAAAACAATCCCACGTAAAATCTCATCAAAAAGAATAAAATACCTTGGAATAAATTTAACCAAGGAGGTGAAAGACTTATACTCTGAAAACTATAAAACATTGATGAAGGACATCGAAGATGACGTAAAGAAATGGAAAGATAGCCCATGCTCTTGGATTGGAAGGATTAATATTGTTTAAATGTGTATACTACTCAAAGCAGTTGACAGGTTTAATACAATTTCTATCAAAATGCCCATATTTTTCACAGAACTGGAAAAAATAATCCTAAAATTTATTTGGAAAAAAGACCCCAAATTGCCAAAGCAATCTTGAGAATAAAAGAACATAGCTGGAGGTATCACCCTCCCTGAACTTTATACTGCAAAGCTACAGTAATCAAAACATCATGGTTCTGGCACAAAAACAGACACACAGATCAATGGAAAAGAATAGAGAGCCTAGGAATAAACCCATGAACCTATGATCCATTCATCTGTGACACAGGAGACCAGAGTATACAATGGAGACAAGACAGTTAGTTCCATAAGCGGTGCTGAAAAAGTGGACAGCTACATGTAAAAGAATGAAATTAGAATATTTCCTCATACCATGTACAAATGTAAACTCAAAATGGATTAAAGACCTAAATGTAAGACCTGAAGCCCTAAAACTCCTAGAAGAGAACCTAGGCAGAACACTCTTTGACGTAAATCAGAGCAATATTTTTTTTGGCTCAGTCTCCTAAGACAAAAAGAAGCAAAAGCAAATAAACAAACGGGGCCTAATTAGACCTAAAAGTTTTTGCACAACAAAGGAAACCATCAATGAAATGAAAAGACAACCTACTGAAGGGGAGAAAATATTTGCAAATGATATGACCAACAGGGGGTTAATTCAAAAATATATAAATAGCTCATACAACTCAATATCAAAAAAGCAAACAAGCCAATCTGAGAAATGGGCAGAAGACCTGAATAGACATTTTTCCAAAGAAGACATCCAGATGACTAACAGGCACATGAAAAGATACTCAGCACATCTAATTATTAGAAAAATACAAATCAAAACAACAGTAAAACATCACCTCACATCTGACAGAATGGCTATCATCAAAAAATCTACAAGCAACAAATATTGAAAAGGAAGCCTATAGGGAGTAAAATAAATGAAATCCATATTCTTTGGCTGGCACATATGATCATTTGCCTTTTGTACTTGAGTAATACGACTGTGTGAAAAATTGTTCATGATAGTCAAACACGAGAAAAGGCAACTGGATATTTGGGCTATTCTGAATTCGTTTCCTTACCATTAGACCCTGTGTAGTCCCGGCACTTTCCTAAAGGTGGACAGCTCCTCTGCACTGGATCCCTATCATTTTCTTGCCTGTTAGCATGAGCTTTACTATGCCAATGTCTATGAAATTGGGCTTCCAAAGAATCCCAGGGTTCCATGGGCTTGCAGAGAATAATAGTTAAGGGCACGGCCCATTGCCTACTGCAAGTGGAAATAGCAGATAAGTGTCAGGCTGGGAGCCAAGATTTGTTCGAATCCCAGCTCTGACTCTTACTGTCTGTGTCCCCTTGGATAAGTCACTTACCTTCCCATGCCTCAGATTCCTATAAAACTACAAAAACTATAAAAATGGAGATAGCCTTACTGGGTTGTTATGAACATTTAAAATGATGTAATATTTGCAAAAAGCTTGTGACTATGGGTGGCACATAAATTCTCAACTGATAATAATCATTATTATTTTTCTGGACTGTGGTGTTTCACTGCTAAGTCAGATAATGAGTCTTTCCTAGTTAACAGAAAAATATGCTAATCATGAAATTTGCCACAACATAATTTTTCTGTACCTTTTTCAGTAAACCATTCCTTGTATAATTTAAGAAAACAAGAATGCAGCAAAAGAATAAATAGTAAATACGTATTAATCTGAAATTTATAAGCAGCTGATCATGTTTGGTTTGATACTGGGTTTTTCATAGATGCTTGTTCTTGTGGTTGATTTTATGCTGCATACAGAAAACATAGTTATTTTCTGCCGGAAAATTACACGTATTAATTAATATCTCATTGTATTTAGCAAAAAGAGCAATCTTTTTAAAGAGGTGTCATGATTTCCGGATCCTCCCACCCAAACAAGGATGAAAATCACTGGTGCAAAGTGAATCACTAGGGGCAGGAACCAGGTCCAGGTCATCTCTACAGACCAGCATACGGCATAGGTGATGAACCATATACAGGACCCTCACAATTCTTACCCTATCTTTGGCTGCCACCTGCTGTAAGGAGCTGTAGTGGGCAACTGCGTATTCCAGGAGGGCCCCAAACACGAAGCTAAAGCAGATCCCCAGGTACACATCGATGGCCTTTATGAAGCAGTTGGTGTTAGGAAGAGAAGTGCGGGACCCGATCATCAGTGTGGTCATTGACAATACGGTGGTCACTCCTGGGAAGACAGGTAAGCAGTGTGCCCACGTCAGCGGCCAGCGAACCTTCCATCATCACCTGGCATGCTGTCTCCATTCAGGAGTTGGCAAGGTAGTGATGGGACTCAGAAACAGAACATAGCTCATTTTGGAACATAGTTCCCTTCTGGAACAGGGTTGATTTGCCCATTTTGTACAGATATGAGTGATTAGATTTTCTAAATGTTTCACCTTCTGTCTTCTCACAGGATGGTGATGTTCAGGAAGCCAAATAACTGTCAGTAGACCATCTACTCACAATTCTTCCTTATCTATCACTGTAAAACACAAGTTTAAAAATGCGCTATTCCTAAAGTAGTCTCTTTCTGTCTCTGTCTCTCTGTCTCTCTCTGTAAAAGACTCTCTAAAGAAACCAGCTCCTGGAACTGCCCTGTGAATATCAATGAAAACAATAGTAGAAGGTTAAAGAAGTAAATACATCAGGACCTAATAATCTAGTTCTTTGAAGTCTCCCGTTGGAGCTACTTACCAATGCAGGTTCTTGCAGGGACTGAATCAAGGGAGATCCAAAAAGAAACCCAGGATAGCACCACCAGGAAAGTGGAAGGAACGTAGGTTTCCAAAATGAAATACAAGACATTCCTCTGAAGCTCAAATTGCAAGACCAATCGCGTGTAATTTCCTGAAGGGATGAACAAGGGATAAGAAGTCATGCCTGCTCACCTACTAGCGGAGTGGTTTCCCTGCGGGGTGTTTAACTTAGCTATCTTCACATTAAGCCATCTGTTATTCACCGAAGCGTAGTTAATCGTGAACTGTCATTATAGTTTCAATGAAAGAAATCACGGCTGTGTAGAATGGGGTTTGTGGGAGTGCGGACGCCCCCACCCATGATCATCTTCTTGTGCCTTTCTCTCCCATGACAGTCCTGCAGCATCGGGACTGCTGGTTTCCTTGACATCTGCCCCACTAGACTGTGAGCCCCCTGGGGACCATTGCAGCAGTGGGTGTGGAGCAGGTAAAAGTGCCACGCCCAAACGCTGCTGCCCTACCACACTGAGGAGGGGTTCCTGGGCCCCAGAGGGATCAAGAGGAAAAGAGATGATATTTCTGACCCAGGATGCAACTCAGCTATTTTGCATTCATGCATTTTGTCCCACGAGTTACCTGTTTCCTGCTGTGACCTGGTAACTGAGGTGAAATATTGCTGTATGGTGTACTGTGCAAGCCGCAGGTTTTCCAGCCCGCGAACTGAGTCGTTCCCTCTCAGCCAGCTGAACTCCACGTCGTTCCCATCATAGCCCCCTGGCAAGTGCAACAGTCCCGTGGTCAGTGCAGGAAGTTAGCAGATTGAACTGTTCGGGAAGATGCTACGGTCTGGAGACATCAGGAGCTCTGTCTTTTTGACAGTGCTAAGTCCAGGGATGATCCCATGCAAAACTGGGCATGATTTCTCAAGTGTAATTGCAGCATCTACTCAGAATGAGATGACCTGCTAGGGGCTTTTCACCATCAATTGAGAACGGGTTCTATGCTGAGCATTGTATAGACCTGGTAGATGATAAGCTACTAGAAGTGGCCTCCCTCATTATTTAAATCATATTTATTGAACACATATCTAGCAAAGGAATACTATGCTAGATATTGCCTTTCAGGACAGTCTAACACCTTGGAGAGGGTTCTCAGGGACTTCACAATCTATCTGTTCATATTTCCATATTGGCATAAATGCAAAAACAAAAAACCTGCAGCCAACCACTTTATTGGTGTCTGTAAATATAGGTGCTTGATAAATCTCAAAGCAGTTTTACCAATATAGTTGATGATAGTAGTAATAGCTACCTTTTATTAAACATTTATGTTAAGTCCTTTACACATTTTGTGTCTAAGATTCTTACAAGCTTGCAAGGCACACCTCTGTATTTCTTCATTTTGTAAAAGCTATTTTTTTTACATCTTATGAAATTGAAATGGGTCTTACAGTTGATATATATATAAAGTACAGCTTACATTTTCCCTAAAACGTTATTATTTAATAAATGCTGTGCCTTCAAATTGAGAAACTGTAATGTTTTTGCCCATTTTATACATGAAAAATTATCAGCTTCAGAGAGATTGCATAATTTTCTCAGGATAAAAAGGCAGATGAAAAACAAAGCCAGGATTGTACCTCAAGAAAGTTTAATACCATAGCCCATGGATGCCGATGATAATGTGTCACTTAATGACCATTTACATTTCTAGGTGCTTTACAGTGTTATCATCTCATTTAATCCTCAAATGATATCTTTGAGAAGATAGATGAATGATTAATGAGCACATGAAAAGATGCTCACAATCATTAGTCCTTGGACAGATGTAAATCAAATCTACAGTAAGATGCCACTTCACATTCACTAGAATGTCTGTAATGAAAAAGACAGACAATAACAGATGGTGAGAATGTGGAGAAGCTGGAACACTGCCGATGGAAATGTAAAACGGTGCAACCACTTTGGAAAACAGTTTGGCAGCTTCTTGAAAATGTAAACATCAATTTGACCCAGCATTTCTGTTCTAGGTATATGTCCAGGAGAAATCAAACCATGTCCACAAAAGGACGTGTACACAAATTTTCACAGCAGCACTATTCATAACAGCTGAAAGGTGGAAACAAGGCAGAACAACTTGTACTACGTGTATTCTTTAGCCTGGAATAAAACCGTAAGAAAGGAATGAGGTACTGATGCATGCTCCATCATGTATGAACCTCAAAAACATTATGCAAAGTGAAAGAAGCCAGATGCAAAAGGCCACGTATTATTTGATTCCACTTAGATGCAATATCCAGAAAAGGCAAATTCTTAGAGACAGGTTAGTGGTTGCTTGGAAGCTGGTGGTGGCAATGGGGAGTGACTGCAAATGGGCAATTTGGGGCAATGGAAATGGTTGGACAATGGTTGGACATTGGTTGGACGACTCAGAAAATTTACTAAAAACCTTTGAATTGTACACTTAAAATGATATGAATTTTATGTTGTGCAATTTATACAGCTGTTACAAAATAACTCTTTGTGCCGAATACTACTAGTTTTCCTGCTTCACTGATGAGGCAAATGAGGTTACTTCTACTCACCCAAAGTTACACAGCTAGTGCCTGGAAAAGCCCAGTGATTGTAAACATGGACCTTCGTTTTTCAAGGCTACTGGGAAATGGGATGCCAGTGTTGGGACTAACATTTTGTTAAGATCTTAGCTTATGGTATCCACTGTCTATCAGTGGTTATCTCCCCCTCCATAAGGTGGAGAAGTAGTCATGAGCTCTTAGAGGATTTCCAGGTAAAAATTATCTGTGGGCTTTCCCTTGGAAGCACCCCCAAACTTACTGAAGCTAGCTGTCCAAAGAGACCTCGGATCCCAAAGGGAAAAAATATACCTTGAAAAGTGAGTTGTACAAGCGTCTATTTAGATACTTTGCTTTTATGACTAATAAATGCTCAGAATCATTACATTCTCATTGCTCTGTCCCTGGGTGGAAATGAGCAATTGTGGGATGGTATCAATTCTTTTCTAGGGTTGGAGTTCAGGAAAAACGCCCTTGGTGAGGTTTCTGTACCCAAATAACTGCTAATAAACATTCAGTGAAAGCTTCCTCTGCTCCCTGGGGATGGTATTTGTACAAGCAGAGTGTTGAAGTTTCTAGGAAAATCTCACTCCGGGGATTTGAGTTGAGCAGAGCCACCCATGGAGGGCAATTGCTTCTTCTATGTGGGGCTGAAAATGAGTTCTCTTTTTGATAACCTCAAATTTTAGTCTGCCCCCAACCAGCTATATTACATGCATTTAATCAATAAGGTAATTAATCTGCCTGCCTGAGTGTTTAATTAAATGTCTACCTCTGAATAATGACTGCTGCCTCATAATGGCTGTGCTTCTTGGATGTTGGCCACTTGTGTCCTCATGTAAGAAGTGCCCACTGCTTTCCAGTGCTTAGCTATAGTTTTTCCTCCTTGCACAAGACATGCCTTGATGCCTTAGTATCTCCTAAATGTGGCATTGTGTTCCCAGGACAGGTATCACAGTTGCCACCTCCCCAGATTTGGTGGGCATTTCAGAGTGGTTTACTAAGGAACCATGGAGATCACTCACAGTGCCAGGAATTCATTTGACACCCATCAGCTTAGAGTCCTCATTCCTCACCAAAAGCAAATCCCCAGATTGCAGTTTAGATGCCCAGTTACTAGCCTTATTGTATTAAGCTTTGTATACATCAATTTCTTTTAGAGGTTGGAAGCCGTTGTGCGACAAATGCCAATGATTGCTTTGTGTATTTATCATTTCTAACCTCTGCTGTATTCTTTCTGGCTTCCGTGCCTTAGCAGATTCTGAGGTCCCCTCCTAATCTTATTGTCCCCCATTTCCTTGGCTGTCCTGTCCACTTTTAGGTGGAAATACTAATACTGGTGCCAATGCACAGTGGTCCTCCCCCAAAGATGTAACATTGGAAGGTTTGTTCTTGCGCAGCCTCTAAATCTCTCTGGATGTATATCCAGAAGGACTGAACCCATGGTCACCGACATCAGAAAAAGAAGGGCCACTCTGTATAGGACACTTTTCATGAATACGCAGCTCTAAGTCCCCCCAGAAAATACTCACAGCTTTCTAGTTGCAGCTTGCATGTCTGTGTGTCCATGGGGTATTTAGACAGGTCCATGTTACATGCAACAGTTGTTGTGATTCTAAGAAAGGAAAAATGTGTTCATAGGCAGTGTTACGAGGTTGCTATAGAAAGCATATACTCCCATATACTTAAGCATGTACTTAAGGGCCACTCCAAGAGGACTTTCACCTTGACTCTTACAGTGAATGTGGTGCCTGCATTCAAAACAGTCCTGAGTTTTTTCATGCTAAGCAATACTTGCAAGACTCCAGACTCTGGAGTCCAGAGCAGAGGAAGTTGGAATGTTGGCAATTCAGAGGCAAGCTTGCAACAATATTACAGAACAGAGTCGCTCATTCACTTGTTTGAGATGCTTTTGCAGCCAGTTTTTAACGTTTATCTTTATGACAAACCCACGAGGAGCCCATCCCTACACAAAGTGCTTCATGTGCATTATCCCTTTGAATGTTTACAACAGCTTTATGAGGTAGGAAATATTATTATTCTCCTTTTGCTGCTGAGGAAACTGGGGCTTAGCTCAGTCGTCGTTTTATAACTTCAGCCTCTCGCTTGGCATTTAAGATCAGCCTCGTGAATATTTGGTTCCTGGCCTTCTCCCAAGGGCCCCTGGGACTGTTAGGTTTGCAGTCCTTGAGTCCTTGTCCAGCCCTGGCACAGGCAGCGATGAGTCCTCTGCCTGTGGGCTGCCTCATGCCGCACCCCAGGGGCATCTTTCCTGTTCCTGCCAACCAGCGACTTGGTGAACAGTTGGATGAGCGGAAGTTTTGGTCTCAGTGATTTGGGGAGGCAGCAAAGGGGAGCCCGCGACTGCAGGTGGTGAGGCTTCGGGGGACGGTACTTTGATTCTCTGTGCAAGAATGACTCAGATAAGTAGAGATGCATTCTGGAGCCATCCCAGCCTCACTGAGCAACATGAAATGAAAGTTCCTTGTATCACCTGTTTGCTCTTGCTGTTCCCCTTACCTCTTCCTGGCTGACCTCCGTTTACTCTTTGAGATTCAACTCGGAGTCCTGTGAAAGCATCCTCTAGCATCACTCCAAACCACTAACCTACTCCCCACCTTGGACCCCCAGTGCCTGTCTTCATCTGCTGGTGTGTCTGTGTCAGGACAACGTCTTATTCAGCTCCGAATCCTCAGGTCCAGCACCGGCCTGGCACAGAGCACGCCTTCTCAGTAGATGCTTGTTGAGCCAAACTGGACTGAGAGAGAGAGAGAGCCCCTCTGCCAGGGGACAAGGATCTAAGAAGGCAGGCACATGAGCAGGGGGGCACTTTGGAATGGTTATCCCAGTGCTGGTGAGAACTGCCCAAGATGTTATCTCTGCCTTTTCTTTCAGACCTATCCCCTCCAACCCTGAGGCGGCAGGTGCCCCGGTACCTGAGAGCATACAGGACTGTGCCATTGGAGAAGAGGCGGATGAGCCTGTTTCCCACAGTGACTTCGTGGAGGAAGGACGTTTTGGACTCCACGATGTAAGTGTCTGGCACCCAGAGGAACTCCACGAGGCGTGCATCCAGAGTGAAGCTCTTGTTGCCTTCAAACACCAGCCGCGGGTCTGTCCAGAGCTGTCTGAGGTATATGGTGGCTGTGTAGTCCTGAGCGGGCAGCCGGGGAGGGGAAGTGGGCGGGTGGGGGTGGGGAAAGACTCAGAACATGGAAGAGAAGGGGTCGTCCTACTCCCCTCCCCACCTCCACTGAGGTCACGAGCACATACTGCACTACACATGGCTGAATAAAGTCTGTCTTGAGCTGGTGGCCTGTAGCAGTAAGAGAGCAAAGCACCTTATTTATTCTAGATAATAACGCCCGTTGCCTAGGAACCCCACAGGAGCGTGTTCAGGGCCTTAACTTACTTGCCCTTCATCACAAAGTCCCCACCAAGTTGACAGTTTTGATGAGCAAAGTGCTTAGGTTGTCCCGGATTTACCCGGAATCTACCGTGGACCCTCTTGGCAAACTGCCTTTAATGTCATCTTGTCTCTAATGTGTTCTCTCAAGTGAGACGTGGGGCGAAAGCAGTTATGTGATTGCTGGTTTTCATCCGCTTGTCTCTCCCTCTGTGAGGGACCACGTGACATTTAAGCGGACCTTGCTCTTTTATTCTTTTCCCCCAGTTTATCCCTCACCAGATGCACCCACTCCACTCCATTGTTTCTCCCCTCCTGGCCTTTGGATCCACTTCCCTCCTGATACTCAGAAGATCTGTTTTACAAGAATCTTTCACTGTCTTGAGTTTTAGGGTAGGTCTCCAGCTTCTGCCACTGCAAGGAAGTCTCTGCTCTGCTGTGAGTAGCTAGAAAATGTATTCCCATAAAGCACAAGGAGAAGGGCTTGTTGCGTGGAAGACGAAGAGTCCAGCCTTACCATGTCACTCTCGGAAATACTGGAAATACTCGCAATGTCCAGAGTCAGTGCTATTTGAACAGGGTCTCCTAAGAGTGAAGAAGAAACCGGAAAGAGTTACATAGAAACACAAATGGAAGTTTCCCTAACCCTCCTTCAGCACAATTAAAAATACATATATATTAGAAAATTACAAAAGTAACACTTGCCTGTTGGAAAATTCTAAACACTTTAGAAGTATATAAAGTAAAAGGTTAGTTTCTATCCTCCCCACCTCAGGAGGAACCATTGTGCAGAGTGTGCCTCCCTTTTATATGAAAAAAAAATGCACAAATATATAGTTAGCCAAATACATAAATACACAAATACTATATTCATGAGTGCGTATTTTAAAGAATGTAGTGGTATTTGCTACTTCTTATTTGGAGGGGTTTTCCTATGGTGCTTGCCAGGGGCTCATTGTTTCGAAATGTAATAGAGGTTTGGTCGAGCTCCCGCTCCCCCTCCTGACACTTTTCCTCCTCTTCCTTTACTCTCCAGGAGCCCTAAGCTATTTGGAACTGCAGAACCATCCCACTTGGTCTGTGCACGGATGTTGGGCCTCAATCCTGGAGTCTCGGCAGATGGGCCCGCAGTCCTGAGAGTGCTTGTCTTAGTTCTCGGGACTGAGGCTGACAGCCACCACTCCCAGCGGCCAGGCCAGGCCAGGCCAGGGACAGTGACTCCTCCTTACACTGAGATGTGGAAGAAAAGCCCAGGAGTCAGAAAGATGGGAGTTTCGATCTGGGAGAAGTTGCCAAGTCTTTCCGAACTACAGTTTTCTCATCTGCAGATACGAACAATGCTGAGGACAGCAGAGCATCATGGAGAGGGTTAAATGAGGTTGGGTGTGTGACAACTTCTTTGCAGGGTGGTGGCAAGTAGGAATGTTCATGAAGTGCCTGCCTAGCTGGACATCCAGAGGCTGCTCGGAAATAATTACCTGTACGAAGCCTCCGGCACTGTTTCTGTCACTTAATACCAGGCACTCAGTAAACAGCATTTGCCTTCCCTTCGCCCTCTTTTCCGTGATCTCAGCTAATTCTGGAAAAGGAACAACTTTCCTCGCCAGGTTGATGGGCACAATAGCATTCACTTGTGATAAATAACTGGGGGTGCCTCAGGGAGCTGTGACAATGGCATTAACAAAGAAAAGGAGAGGCAGAATTCAAAGGAAGCTTAAAAACATTGAACTGGGGGGAATCAGACAGAGCAACCTAGTTGTTAATTGGAGGAACCAAGCCACAAAATATAGGTAAGAATTTGGAGTTGGAGTTTTAAAGCTAATGCAATTAAGAGTAATTAAGTTAACACTTGGTGTTAATACTTGGTGGAAAAGGGAGAAGGCTTTGAGGGCAGACCCTGGGAGGTGCTGAAGGAGTGTGGTGCTAAGTGACTTTCTGCCCCACAAGGCAGCAAGGTGCAGCAGCAAAAAAAGGAGCTTAATGGGTCAGAGTGTTTGAAGCCCCTGCTGGCCACTTCATAGCGGTGTCACCTTGAACAAATTGCTTAAATCTCTCTGTTCTACACTCTCTCACCTGTAAAATAGAGCAGCTGATACCAGCCATCAAGGGCTGTGCTGGGATGGTTACAGGATCTATTTTAAGTGCCTAGAACACAGCGGGCAATGGGTCAGTCAGTGTTCATTGCCCTCCCTGCGAGACATGGAGAATGGAAAACACACGAGAGCTCCAGCCTCACTGGGTTTTTTGTTGTTTGCTTAGTTTGTTTCTAAGCAGTCTAGTCCAGGCCTTGCTTCAAGGTTGACTTTTTTATGGACCAGAGCTTGCTCTTTCTTCCCCTCGAATTATAAATGTCAGCTGTGCCACCAGAGGGCAGCTTTTTCCTAGGAAAGAGGTCAACGGCAAGTCCTGGGCAGAGTTCAGGAGGGCCTGCTTGCAAACCTGTGCTGTCTAGCTCGGTCCCTGAGAAACTCTATGGAGGTCTTGTCACTCAAGGACCCCAGGGTCCTAGACCTGGGTGGACAGACATTACAGAGAACAACCAGCCCCTCTTTGGGCCTTGAGGCTGCTTTGCAAGCACAGGTTCTGTTGGGAGGCAGAGTGCTGAAGGCTCACGACCAGGGGTGAGGGTTGTGCCTTCTCCTCCTTTTGACTGAAAACCCCTTGCCCCATTTTTAGCCCAGGTGGATCCGGGCCTCAAGTCCCCTTAAGTCGACCCCAGGTTCAGAATGAGCACCTTGCCCAAGGACCCTACCTTGTTGGCCTGTAAGCAGGCAACAGGAAGGATAGTGTCCTGGCCTAATGGTTCGGGATTTGGGAGGCAGAGGAATTGTTGAGTGGATCTAACCAGGTGCACAGATTCACGTGCTTGTCCTTAGTGTTCAGCTGGGCCTGGGAAAGCCAGGGGAGGTTTAAGCTTCCCTAGATCTCGTAGCATCAGGACTTCAAATCCTAACTGTGTGGCCATGAAGATGCATCTCTCAGATCTCCGGATGAAGGGGGTGTGATTGGTCCCAGCTACTGTGCTCTGAAATCTACCACCACGCTTGCTCAGAGGCCACGCATCCCATGGGCTACGTCCCACCGAGGGGGCTAAGCATGGCAGGAATCCTAACGTAGGCCTGGTCCTGGGAGGCATGGAGGCTGCACCAAAGGGTCAAGGACTCTCTGGCGGCCTTTCCAAACACACTTAAAACTGCACTGTAGTCTGACACCTCCAGCAACCTTCCTTCCCTCGCTCGCTCCTTCCTCCAGACTGCAATGCAGGTCTGACAACTCTCCAGCTTCTTTTCCTGCCCTGTATTTCATCACAGATATGATTCCATTAAATGTCTTGCACAGAAAATCCCTTCTTGGTGCCTGCTCCTCAGAGGACCTGGACTACGTAGGACTCCTAGATGGAACCAGAGAATTTTATCATTTACAGGAGGAGCAGGAAGGAAAGGGGATTAAAATAGACTGCAGCCTGGTTTATGCACTTCATGCCTCTGCTTGAGGTAGATGATATGTCCCCATAACAGAAAGGGAAACTGAGGCTCAGAAAGCTAAGGTGCTTGCCCAGCAGTAGAGCCAGGAGCCAAACTCCTGTTTGTTCAACTCCAAGGCTCTTTCCACTACTTTCTGCTCAAGGTAACAAGATGTCAGTGACCATCTTGGTTCAATCTTGCATTTTATAAACAGAGAGACTGAGACCTTGTGAGGAGGTGGGTGGTGGCCTCCTTCTTTCCCTTCTTGCCTCATTCTTTCAACAGATTTTAATCTTGACAACTTGGTATCTGTCAAGCCTGAGCTGCTGCTGGAGTTAGTGAGGTAAACAAAGCAAGATTCCCCCAAGGGGCTGTAGCCTAGAGCTAAGACAAACATAAAGCCAGTGACAGTGACAGTATCATGAGGTAATGGCCATGATTTGGAGGTTGTTCAAAATAAAGTGTGAAGAAAGGGGATGGGGCCTGGAGGAATCTGGGTGGACTGCTCAGAAGAGGAAGCCTTTCATCTGAGACATGAAGGAAAATTGACATTTGGTCAGGGACTCAAGTTGAACCAAGCCATTCTAGGCAGATAAGCAGTCTCAGCAAGTCATGGAGACCAAGGAGGCCAAGGAGGTCGGTGGGAACACTTGTAATCCAGCATAATGGGGAAGAGTTGGGGAAGATGAGACTGACAGACAGAGGCTGGGCTAGGAAGGGCCTGGTGGTCCATGCAAAGGGCTCTGGACTCCATGCTGAGGATGCTGGGATGCAAGCAGGTATTCTGAGCAGGCAAAGGCCCTAGGTGGGTCATCCAGGTGGCAGAGTAGAGGGTTAGCCTTGAGGGGGCAGGCTGAGGCAGGAAGACCCAGGTGAGACATAGTGAGTTCCTTGAATGACCCTGGAAGTGTGGGCAGAAGGAAGACAGTGTGTACGAGGTTGTTAGGAGGCCCATGTAACCTCCTCAGTGGGGAGAAGTGTTTCTTTACCCTGCAGGTGGAGAGACCAGAGAAAGTGCTTTCTCCAAAGTAGCATGAAAAATCATGGGCAGCTCTCCTTATCGATCACTGCTAACACTTAACAGGCTGCAGAATAGAAAATGCAGTCAGCTAAAGCCTCCTGAAACCCTCGTCTCCATATTTTCTCCGTTCCTGTCTTTTTGAATTGATGTCCTGGACAAAAAGAATGACCTACCGCCAAAATTGGGCCTGAGAAACTTGTTATATCCTGCTGTGAGATTCTCGAAGCCAGGCAGGGACAGCTTGTCACTTCTGCTGACCTCGTTGCTAAACTGATTCCCCTGGAGGCACATCCTGGAAAAGAAAATGGGTTTCGGTGTGCATGCTTCTTTGTATGTAGACACACAGGTGTACACGTACACTTGAGCTTGTGTTTGCCTGTACGTGTGTGGCTGTGCCCATGTACCAGCAGTGACCTCCCCAAAGAGAAATCTCTAATTTTCAGCTGCTGAGTTAATATATGTTTTTTCCCACCCCATTTTATTACCCATTGGCCATATATCACAATGTCATAGTAATTTGGGACCCTCCAGCTGTCTTCCTCCAAAACACAAGGGGTTTGTCCATCTATGACCATTTTGGAAGCTTCAATTCTCCAGATAGAATAAATGGCAGGAAGTTGTATTGTCCTGGTGTGCCAGGGAGGTGAAGAGACGAGGTTTTTTTCTTGCCAATGGGAAGTAGAAAGAGCTGCAACCCCTCCCACCACATGCAAAACACAGAGCAATTCAGACCAAGGCCACTGTGGGGTAGCAAAGCTCACCTTCCAGTGAAGAGACTCAGGCACAGGAAGGTCAAGTGGAGACCGTGCCTCATGTTGAAGAACTTACGCAGAGAGGGGCCAAAGTAGAAATCACCTGGGGAGACAGATGGAGCAGGTGAGAGGCAGACAACCCAAAAGGCTCACCTCCTCCGAGCCCAGCCCAGCCCCTAGGCTGTGGGGCATCAGTTACAGCATCTTCTCCATGTCTGCGGGGAGCAGTCTCTTTCCATACCTTTCCTTCACAGCTCCTGCTCCCTGCGTGTCATCCAGGAATGACTTCATTATGGATGATCACATTTTAAATCCAACCCAAGTAAGGGCTGAGGACTTGTTTAGAGAGTGGTTCACCACCAGGCCAGAGATGTAGCCGGTCCATCCTCAGCTGTGTATTTGGGGAGCCCCAGGACTGTCCTTACCCTGGCCTTGTCCTGACTTTGCCAGGAAGGACATCCCCAGCTATAAACTGTCCCCAACCATGCCGTTTATCCGAGGGTCTAGGCCCGTTAAGCAAGTCACGTAGACAGGAAATGAAAACTTCCCGAGGCCCTCCATGTGCCAAGGAATGTACTTTCCCACCCATCTTCTCACTTGATGATCCTCGCAAAGGCCTCGTGGGGGTGGTGGGTTAACCCCTGTACTGCGATGAGGAAACAGAGCTCCTGGAAAGCTCACAGTGCTAGTGAATGTCAGAAGAGACTCAGGATCCAGGGCTGGCAGCCTCACCGCCCAGTCACACTGGCTGCTCTCCCAACCTCCTGTACCTGCTCCCTGCGTGCTCTGAAGCTGTTCAGCTGGTGTGGGTGAGCAGCATGTATGTGTGCAGTCTGCCAGGGTAGGTGTTGCCCAGGGGCCTGGCCTCCATGGGTTTGGGAGCTGCTATCAGATATCTCTGAAAGAGCAGCAGAAGCCAGGCAAGCAATCTGTGACCCGTCACGTTGGTGACAGCAGACTGGGGATTCTCGGGATGGGGGGAGCTCAGGCCCCATTCCCAGGCAAGCCCAGGGTGAGTCATCCCCTCCTCTGTGGTAGCCTCTGTGAACAGACCAGTCTCTGGAGTCCAGCCATTCTGGGGCTTAGGGTGTAATTCAGCCATTAATTAATATTATTTTACTAACAAAACAAACACATGCTTATTGTAGAAATGGAAACGAGATAGAAATGTATAAAAGTGTAAATCTCAATGATGTGTCAATGTAGATTTATTGATTTATCCAATGTACCGCTCTGGTGGGGGATGTTGATGGTGGAGATGGCGGTGCATGTGTGGGGCGCTCAGTTTTGCTGTGAACTTAAAACTTCTCTAAAAAGTAAGCTCTATTTAAAAAAACAGCTTACCCCTTCTGTGAAATGGGTACCCATAGCCATTGGTGGGATGCTTTGAGATATCAAAGTGGAGAAGCAGAGCACAAGTCACACCAGAAACTGCTTTTTTTGTACATTTTATATAAGGACCACTTTGGAAATGAGCATATTTCCTCCAGTCTGTTTTAATGAATGGCAGTACCACACTTCACAGGCTACACCAGTTCAGAGTGAGAATTTTCTAATGAAAAACAGTGTAAACCTCTCCCTCACTTCTCCCTAGTCTCATACCTCCGAGATAACCACTGTGAACAGTTGTTTTGTCCACACATCCACATATATATTCATAAACACGTATATCTTTGCATGGAGAAAAATATTTAAAAGTAAAATTTGGATGATAGTTTGCATTTTTTTTTGCTTTTTACATTTTCACTTAACAATAATAATAGCAAATCGTTATTGAATATTGAATGCATGCTTACACCATGCTAAGAACCTTTCCAATCCTCAGAACTTTTGAAGTAGTTACTACCATTCTCCTTATTTTGCAAATGAAGAAACTGAGGCTTAGAGAGGATAAGAAACAGTCCCAAGATTACACAGCAAGTGAGGGGCAGAGTTGAATCCAGGCAAGCTGACCCAAGCACTTATAATCACTGCACGATGACACATCCTCTTCCCCAGTGTCAGCGGGACCTTTCCATGTCAGTTCCTATAAATCTGCCTCATTCTTTCTGATGGCTGCAAGGTCTTTCATAAGATCAATGTACCAACACTTATATAACATATTTCCAAGTTTTTTACTGTTACAAAATCAATAATGGATATCTTTGCCCATATGTAAGCTCCTATAAGTCTGCACTCTGTCATGTTTCTCTGCCTCTGTCTTTTCCTTCTCACTCATCAACAACACCAGCTGTAAAATCACCATCACCAACCCACCAATGCTCATAATCAAACTTTTCCCCTTTAGTTTATCTCCCCAACCCCTGTCTGTCCCCCTATCCCCAGCCTCCATGGGGGGCTCCCATGCCCTCCACCCGTTCATTCAATTTTCCAAAGGCTCAGTGAGGTCCTGCTAGGACCCAGACACGTGTGAGGCATCCCAGGAACTCCTGTCTTGTAGGGCAGAGTGTAAGCAGCGAAAGAACACAACATTCCCTGTGCTTGTCCTATGACAAGGGCCAAGGCAAAGGGACTCAAGGAAGGAGTGCAAAGGAAGTGGGTGGTTAGCTCCACTGGGAAAGGGTGGGACCAGGACGGAAGTCACAGAGAAGGTCATTTGATTCTGAAAATGTGTTTGCATTTGCCAGGTGAATGAAGGAGGGCGGGGGCCCTCCAGATGCTGAGCGCAGGTGTGGAGACTTGCCTATGGACACTCTGCTGCCTACTATACCCCGTTTCTTCCCCCAGCCCAGGGCCATCTGCAGCTTCTTCCTAGTCTGGCCTGAATTAGCTCCACTCTCCTTTAGGGATTTTCCTCAATTCTCCCTTCTCTTGTAAGAAACTGCCCTTGATCAAGTAAGTTGGGGAACCATCCAGTCTCTGGCAATAAGGCCCCTGTTGAATCGTGCTTTCCCTGTAGCCAGTCCTAAATTAGGAAGAGAGAGTGTCTGAGCCCTGGGCCTCTGAGTCTTCTCCAGGGAGTCTTAAGCTCTGAGAGGCTTTGCCCCGGCTAGACCCAGACATGTGATCCCGTCTCACCCTGCTTGTTCTGGTTACTTTGCTAAGAGTGTTTCATTTTATAATGGAAGGAAAGAGAAATATAGAAAGCCCTCTAAATGCTTCTAGGTCCTAGTACCATGCTTGGTGCCTGATCTCATTTAACTCTCCTGACCGTCTGGCCTACTAGGTGTTAATTTCTAGACTGGAATCTCAGTTTGGTGAAGGGATTTGGCTGAGCTACATGGCCGTTAAGTGCTTGTGATTTGAATCCATGTCTTCCAAGCCCCTGTTCTTTGCACTACATCTGAGAAGAGAGTCCCCAGTTCCCCAAGCTGAACTGGATTCCACTGGGCTCTGGTCCTTCTTACACCAGATCCATCTCTGGGATAAACTGCTGCATTCACAGCAAGTCCCAAGTGGCATGTGCAGCTGGGGCTTCTCCCCATGTGGCAGAGGAGCCAACCATTAAGTGATGATTTGTGTATCCACCTGCCGGAATGGAAACTTCAGCACCAGTTCTGATACAGATGCTGAGGCTGGCATTTGGCAGAGCCGTGCACTGAGCCACCAGAGGGCAGTGCCCCTAGCGTTGTCCTTGCAGCCACACCTTGGAGATTCTGGCTGGAACCATCTAGCCTTTCGCATTTGCAGGGAACACGGTACTCAGGAGGTCCCAGGGACAACCTATGCACTCTTACCCTACCCTGAGGGGATCTCTGCCAAGATCCCGCCTCTACCAGTAGAAGAGAGCTTCAGCTTTGGATTCAGACACACCAAAGTCATTTAACCTCGCCGAGTTTTCCCGTCTGACAAATGGGAATAGAAAGCATTCAATAAACATGAGTTTCATTCTCCTCTCCCTTCTGTGTCTTCCATGGGGACTTCAGTGATCCCTCTATGACCATGAGAATCCAAAGCTCAAGCTCTTTCTAATATATCCCACTCTGTCACCCAGGGTGTGAGCCGACTGTGGTGTCATTTTGAGGGCACTCAGTATGGCATCACCTAGGAAGGACACTGTCAGACACAGGACTTCAGGGGCACCCAGGTGGCTGATGCCGCCTTTTTCTGGACTGGCTCTGAGAAGCAGAGGTAATTCCAATATGTGCAGGTTTCCACTCCCATTTCCGGAATCTCCATCACATAAATACTGTGAGCCCCAAATTTGTCGTACTCTAGCTTCCTTCCTACATAGGCACTATTCCCCTGT